>NC_037646.1:3922380-4234463 GCF_003254395.2 Apis mellifera
GCGGATTTTTGTGCAAAACTATTGATGTACCGATACTAAAATTCTAAATGATTTTTCCTATCTTATATTTATTTACATAATAATTTTCGTAATAATACTTTAATAATAATGAATATTAAAAAAGTAATAAATAAAAAAATTTGGATTCCTTTCACTGACGAGTAATGAGTAATATGAACACTGATAAAATCTATTCCATCTTAATGAAACTTATTAAAGAAAATTCGAGATTTATTGAAATATTTTCGCTCGATAAAATGTAAGAATACTTTACTTAAGCTGCATAGGTGCCATTAGTTAACTTTATTGAGGTTAATTGTTTTCTGAAAACTTAAATATTAAGTCTTGACTATAAAATTAAGAATTTTTTAGAAAATAGGTATAGGTAATAGGTTTGATTTCTGAGAGATTTATTTATATTAGTTTCAATTACATGATAGTTTTTCCTTGTTTTTATATAATATAATTTTACATAAAATATGATTGGAGTGTTTTATGAAAAATGTATACAAAAGGTTATGCAAAATTAAGTATGGATTAAATTTTGGAGTAATTTTATAAGGAATATGTTTATTGTTCTTACTCTTCGCTTTTATAACTTAGTTATTAGCGAAGCAATAGATGCGCCATTTGTTTCTTATATCTTCTCTTTGGCATGATGCCAATTGTTACCGATGATATGAAGTTGGATTCTATTTCATAGGAAAGGTGCCATCGATCCTAATGAATCGTTACGTTTTAAATGGAACGATACAGAGTCGCTAATAGCTGAAAATTCGTGGTATGTTCTGATGTAATATTTTGTCCTTCGAATTTTAAATAATAAAATTTACCAATAATTACATATACACACACATATATATTTTTATTCGATACATAATTAAATGTCAAATATCGTATGATTTTATTTCTAAACAATAATACGAGTAGAAAGAAGAAAAGCAAAATTTAATGTAATAATAATAAGAGAAATCATAAATCATTTCTTACATAATGAAATGACGACAAAATTAAATTTATTTAGCATCATGTAAATTATATATAATTATAATATGATATATATTATAATTAAATAATAATGAAATTCAGTTTTATTATTTTTCATTGCAAAATTATTTCAATAAATCTCGAATTTTCTTTAATAAGTTTCATTAAGATGGAATAGAATTTTATCAGTGTTCATATTACTCATTACTCGTCAGTGAAAGGAATTCCAAATTTTTTTATTTATTACTTTTTTAATATTCATTATTATTAAAGTATTATTACGAAAATTATTATGTAAATAAATATAAGATAGGAAAAATCATTTAGAATTTTAGTATCGGTACATCAATAGTTTTGCACAAAAATCACAAGCGATTTATCAGGAATTTTTTCTCATCAAATACGTCAAGTATTTCTCTTTTAACCACTCATACCCTTCCTGTTGACATATCGTAAAATCCAATATAGTTCTATTAAAATATCGACCACATTCGACTTTGATATTCCCGGAATCGATGCTCGAAGATTATAACAGACTTGATTGAGATTTCCCAAATGGTCTCTCACGTTAATATCATTTCTGTCAATCGTCTTTTGGATTCATATTTTCAAATAAATATATATGGCTAACGATACGGAATAATAATTCAATTTCATACATTTTTCGAATATGATTTCTAAAGTGATTTCTGAATTTTCTGTCGATCGATCTTTTTAAAATTTATATTTTCTTCTCGTGAATAAAAATAATTTCAATAGTAATTGATGAATATAAAGATGGTTCACTTTCATGAATTCTTACAAACATAAGTTCTAAAGTATGCAGTCTTACAAAGAGTTTAAGAAGAATTAGTTTATTTGCCCTTTGCCCTTATCATCTTTGAACAGGATATTGATTGTGTGGTTCTCTATTATCCGCCATGGTCATTAGCCCATGAATGACTGTATAAACTTCGATATCCTAAGAATAGTTTAGAACGAAACTTGTTCATCATTCTAGCTCCATTGATGACATTCTCCATTCAGGAACAGCATTTAGGTATGAGAGGTTGTATTGGGCGCTATCCACATGATTTATAAAAAAAATCTATTTCTATAATAATATAATATTTTGTTATTTGCTGTATATATAAATTTTTTAAGTTTAACTTTTTGTAATCGTGTTATTATTATATCATTTTATTTTACATCAATGAAAATTTTTTGTATAGTGATAAAAATAATAATAGTGTATAAATTAAAAATAATTCAATCCGAGTTACAGATTTTTATCGATTATATTTTTTATTGTTAACAGAATAATATTTTTGAAAGATTAGATTAGATTATTTTTTATATTAATTTTAGTAGATACGAATTTTCGTTTCAATTGATGAAAATAATTAATTATATAGGAAATAAAAATAATTCGATTGAATTGTTATTAAATTACTAAAATTTCTATGAATTTTTTTTTTTCATCGGTTATATCTTTTTTCAATAATCAAATAAAAATCGAATTAGAAGCTTTAGAAAGATTAGAATTTTTTATCGGAGAAATTAATATCGTTTTACAAAATCTTGTTTTAATACTTTTTAAAAGTATTTTATTCAGAAAATTTCAATCTATTATTTTCTGTGCCAGTTTGATAAATATACTTCTAAAGCAACTACGTTCTAGTTCTTTTAAAGCGCAACATGCAGAAATGCGGTTTTCAGATCGTTTTTCTTTACGAATTTAGCAAAGCTATTTCGAAAGAGCAAAAACCAGACAGGTACAAGATTGAAATCGACAAAGCCATTCAATCGTGAAAAACTTTTTGCTTCGATCGAAAATTTTTGTTTTGAACTATACAAAACTATATTTAGCAACATCTATTATATTTATTTCGAGATGAAATTTTATGCAGCAATCTAATGCAATTGGGAAAATCGATATAGATATCGGTATAATTTTTTATTTTAATTAAAAGTTTTCGTTTCGAAATAGATTACATCGTTTGTTTCGAGAGGTCGTTTATTATTTTAATAAATTTATTTGAACGAAATTGGATTTTATTTTCTTTTTGGTCCAAAAACGGGTGATTTAAACGGGTATAGAAATTATAGTGGTTTATATCTGTCCTAGTTTCCCGTAGAACGTATTAATGAGAAGTATTAATGAAATATTTTGTCCATTCGAAACGATTGTCCAACAAGCGAAAATGATTTTCTTTCTTTTGGTATATTATATATCAAAGGAGATAATAGATTTGCGGAAAGTAATCTTCGTGGATCTTATATACGGCAAATATCAATTTCGTGAGGATATTTTTACTCTAAAATATTAGCCTGGATAGTGGATAGTGAACAACCGATCGGTGTTCGTATTTTCTGTTGATGTTATGATTGGTCACATTTTATAGTCAAGATGCGAATGCATTATCATTTATTACATAGAGTATATTTTTATAATTTCTTCTTTCTTTTTCTATCCTTTTGGCATTTTATAGTTTCATAGTTTTATTAAAGATTCAATAATGATTCGAAGTTATAATTTAATTATCATAATTTTACAATGAAATTATTAAAAAAAAAGAGAGAAATAATGATAGTAAATTTAGTCTAGTAATAGTTTGGAAATTACGAGGTACAATTCATTGATCGAGGAAACCATTGTTTAATCGATGAAGGTTAAATCATTGTAGTATATATATATATATTATAACAATGAATACATTTATAAATAAACATTGTAGCATTAATCAACGAAACGTGATAAATTTTTAAAACGAATATAATTTTGAGTATAATTTTTGAAAATAAGTTAAGCATAAAAAAGTTTGATAAATGTTAACGTTCGAGATTTATAATGGAATATAAGTTATATAATTATTCACTTTTGAAATCGTTAAATTTATCGGAATATGTCAATTATATAAGTACACGCAAAAATAGATAAATTCTGTGCAAATATTATCGGTGAATATTTATTATTATTAAATTTATATTAATGAATTTTGTAAACTTAAAATTCTATGAAATAAAAATTAACAGGTCAGATTTTATTTTAAAACGTGTTTATCGAATTCGTGTAATTTTTTTTAAATAAACTACAAACAAAATGAGTTATATTCATTACGTTGCAAAAAAAATGCTCACAATATTCTTGAAAATAAATATTAGTATAGAATTTATACGATTTATTTTAAATAAAGGTTGCATCAGGTATTTCGTTGATTAATCAATGTGTTTAATGTGTTTTTTTGAAGATTCATTGTACTATAAATAATTTTTTCCGTGGTTTTATCGGCATTGCTTTGTTTTTGCTTGAATTGGTTTTTTAATTCGTTCTTCTGTTCTGTAATGTATCAGTATTTCGTCCGCTTCACGGTCGAATTCATTCCTATTCTCAACAATTCAAAAATAACTATAAAGATATGGGTGTGCAGCATTTTTGAATGATTAAAAATTGTACTTTTCATTTAACATTAATATTTTTATGAAAAATATAAATTTAGTTATTAAATTACGTGATCATTTGGGCAAAAATTTAGGCAAATCAAAAAGGATACAGTGTAATAGGACGTAATAGTTTAAAAATTTTTTTAAATTTTATAGATAAATCTAGTTTAATCTGTAATAGTAATAAACAATAATAGTAAAACACGTTATTCATTTATTACAATATTTAATAATTTTAGGATATTTTTTTTGTATTTTTAATATCTTAAATTCGTATCTATATCCTATTTTTTTAAATCATAGGGATTATAGAAACAATTTAACTATCCGTTACATTATCACGTTACGTTCATTAGCATATATTTCAATATTATCCACAACCGATTCTTGTCCATATTTGTGATAAATTTCACTATTGAAAATATTAGTATATTAGTTGAATATTAATGTAGAAATGATAATTTTATCTTTCATTACGCTACAATATCATTACAATAATATTCATTTAATTGAAAATTTATATTAATTATTTGACACTTGCCCGACAACAATTTGCATAATTACAAAATGATAAAGATATCGATAGAATGGAGGTGTTAACGACGATGCGACGATGCAATGCTTTATTTAATATATGTCAGTTATTTAATGTATATCAAGGGCAAAATGTATTTTTGTCCTATATGCACAGGAGATGATGTGTAGACTTTAGAGCTAGGTCGAGGCGAGGTTGGTAGTAGTCGAGTATATTTGAAGTGAGAAAGTTCGATCCTCTCCAACTCAGAAGTGGCGTGAAGATTGAATCGTTGAAATCTTCTTGGCATCGCTATGGATGCAAACTGACACCTCATTGTTCCCAAGATGCAGATGTACCAAATAAACTTTCGAATTTTAAACTTTCTATATTGGACGTGTTAAAGTTCGTTGAATTGTCAAATCGACGAGGCATTTGCTTGGTTTTTATAAAGATTACACGTGTATGTGGTTCGATGCGAAGGTGGTTATAAGTAGATGTAGAAAATACTTGTTTATGGATGTATTCTTTGAAAGGTAATTTTATGTTAGCATTTTATGAAAGAAGGTATTTCTATATTGATTTATTTTTACATTATCTATTATATTTAACGGATAAATAATATCGTATATACAGGATGATGAGATACTTTTGGAGGATAGGAATAAAATCGAAATAAGATGATATGCAAAAGTTTCCATTTTGGATGGATTTTGTTTTTTAAGTTGAGCAATTGAATTTTGTAAGTAAATATTGTGAGATATTTTTTGAAGAGTGGTAGAATTAAAAAGATACGAGATAGATGTGTGTGTAGTATATAATGTCTTTAAATAAATAGTTTAGAATTAATATTTCAGTATCGAGATAAATCTCTTTTATATCTTTCTATAATCATATATTAATACAAATGTAGATTTCTCTCTAGAGAATTAAATTCTAGATTTGAAGTAATACGATGTCCATCAAGATTTAATTTAATAGATTGGAAAAGGATTTCTTCAAATAGCATTTCGATTGTTTAACATTCATTGCGTATGCTTGCAATCCAAGTTGGCACGTACTTTCATTACATCTACAGCTATAAACTGCCAACCAGATATTTGAAATCATTTCTGTATTAAATTCTACATTACATCGTTTAATATTAGTTTGAAATATTGTAAATATATATAGTAATTTTATTTTTAATTAAAGAATTCTTTAATAAATTTTAAGTTAGTTTTTGAAATGTTTTTCGAATTATAATTTGTATATTCATATTAAATCTCGTGTCAATTTTTTTATTTTTATATATTTTTAATTGAAAAATTATGAGCTAACTTTTTTATTAGAATTAATTCACCATTTGTATCTGTATAAAATTATTAATTTTATTATTTAAAATTAAAGATTGCAGATGATAATTTATAATTTATTTTTATATTATTAGATTTTCTATTAGAATTATTATTATTATTTTTTTTTTCATATTTTTATATCTTATAGAATACAAAATGATTTTAAATTTTTGGTTAATAATGCGTATGATACTTCAATTCAATTTAAGTTCAATCAGAAATAAACTTGCAATAAACAATAATCAATTTAAAATATAGATAGATAGATAGATAGATAGATAGATTTTTTTATTTTTTGTTGAATCGTAACACAACTAATACCAAAATCCAATTAGTAATAAATGTGTCAAGTGGTATCAACAAAGTTCTACGAACTTGTATTGAAGAAGCTTTTTACGTCAAAGTTTCTCTAATATCTTCTCTAATACTTTGCTAAATGCAATTCCCCATCCTCTTTATTTCTCAATTATAGCCAGCTACTCCGTAATCTCTATGAGTCCAATAATGCGGAAACAACGGAACTATAGGGCTAGAATATCATTGTCGATGCTGCACTACTTCAACGATGAGCTTTAACATCGAGCACTGTTTCCGTCTTCGGATCTTGTTCAATTATATTGGAATCATATTGGAACGTTTCATTGGTTTGTAATTTCGTGTATTAGTTTATAAATATCATATTTCATGTACAACTGAATCTCTATATTTGTCCATCTTTATATTCGTCAAATCTAATATTCATCATATTCTTTTCGATTCTTTGTCCAAAAATCCAATATTTGTCGTCAAATATTTCTTACTGATTTTCTTTCTTCATCATCATGATTTTTCAATAAAATTTCTTAATTTTATTTATTTGATCTCCGATTTTAAATTGAGAACTCATTATTCCTTTTCTTCATTAATTTTTCTATTAATTTTTATTGAAAAAAATCGAATTTAGAATTCACTATAATGATTGGTAAAGGGATAATATTCGCTAAAAATTCGTATTAGGTATTGAAGATTTAATAGACATTAACAATAGTTTTTAAAATTTTGGTCGAAATGTTCAGCATGAAAATCATGCTTTGAATACTTTATATTCGCATGATGCTCGACAACTGTGATAAATGTCGAAAATAAAATCCTTGAACAAGTCACAATTCGAATTGTAGAATGCTTCTAAATCATATTCGAAGTTATGATTATATTTTATTTTCAATTTTAAATATAATAATTTCGATAATTTTTACATTATGTAGTTTCAATCTTTCTATTCGATGCATTATATTTTTTAATAAATTGGTGGGAAAAATTTAATAGATTTAAATCTAGGAAGATTTTTATGGCTCATAACAAGAGCATATATCTGCCAATCCATCTGAAAAACTGGCGTTCCAAGTGAGCTATTATCTTTTTTTTGAGCATAAGATTGTACATCGTCTGTTGCAATCGTATTTTTCTTCTAATTTCAAGTGATATATCCTTCAAATAGGAAAGCAAGATAATATTTTCTGTGAGATATAATAACTCCGCTCATTTTTTGTGATATATGGTCCAAAGACATAGATTTATCATTCTATATTTCACTGAAAATTGATGTTAAAAATTATTTTTAACTTGCAGCATTGAAATTTTCACTAGTTGAGTAATAAGACTCATTGTCGCCATTGTTATTAATTATTCATGTACAATATTATTGTTAATCTGTTAATAAAAAAAATATAAATGAGAGAAAGTAAATTGAGATATCAAAATAGAATAAGAAAAAACTAAAAGACAAAAGGGAAATATCTTTATCATTTAATACGATTGAATAACAATTAAAAATTTTCAACAGCTTCGTCACATCAAGATTATCATTTAAATATTTTAAATTTGAAAAACTTGCTAGACATTTCCTATTTCACCAGGATTCTAAAGCAAGGAAATGTTTTCTCTTCTTCAGGACATTTACGAATAGAGAAAAAGCAAAACGAACTCGATTTATCTCTATCGGTTCTTTGAACACAAATCAGACGAATCAGTGGGTCGTGCTACCTATTGGAAATATAGTTCTGTATTTGAAAACAGGCTCTTGATAGTTATCCAACATTTGGAATATAAGTCTTTTGAGAATAGTCGTATAAAGCAATCGAGCAGAGTCCATTGCGACAACAAGGCTAATATTCGCAAGCCTTTGATATTCGCAACGAAGCATAGAATCGATCATAATCCATTTGTATATTTCCAACTATTATTCCCAATTCATTTGACAATTTTGAAAGGATTTTGAATCGAAAAGATTATTTTGAGATTTATGGAAAAGAATTAAGGAAAAGATAATGATAACTAATTTTATTATTATATATACAGATTTGAATAAGAATTTTGATAAAAATTGTTAGCTAAAAAAGTCATTATAATAAAAATCGCGTGAACATCTTAGAATATTAATACAATACAAGAAACGAATATAAATTTTTAAATAATGAATAATGTTAGAAATAAAATTGAAATACAAGTAATCTTTATTTATAAAAATTTTTATTTTTTTAAATATTATCATTATTTAGGTGATATGACATGATATAACTTTGATATCATATTTTATAATACATTTTTATTTTTCCTTTTCATCATATTTTTTATTTTTTATTTTTTTTAAATTATATTTAAAATATATATAGATGGGAAGTAAAAAAACAATAACTAAAATGAGATAGATTTAGGAATTGAAATTACAATATTACAATATTACAATACATTATACATATATTACAATACATTTTATATTAATTATTATTTCATTAGTATAACTTTGTGTCATTAAAGATTTTAGGAATTTTCTTGAGTGACGAAACTTTTGAAAATGATAATACTCTCATTACGAAACTTTGAAAATTCTAACGTAAAGATGTCTTATAAAAGAGAAAAATAGAAATTATATATTAAAAGCAAAAGTATATTTCAAAAAATATATTCAAGAATATATTGTATTTTGTTCTCTGTAAATCTCAATTATCATTAATATTATCATCGTGGTCTGAGATTTAATTTAAAAATGATAGTTAGAAAATTTCTTTTCTTGAAATAATTGGCTCAACGAAGTATATATGTATCACTCAATTACATCAGGCACCATTAATTTCATAATAATAATAGTTTATATTAGTATTTTATAAAATTTTATTCGTTCATTTATAAAATTATTCCTTTAATATTCTACATTCTTTTTGTTATAAAATCGCAGAAACTATAATTGTCTATTAAAATAGCTTCTATAATTGTAAGACGAAGTTTACTCTGTGAAATAATAAGATGGATAAAGCTTTTGGGATTTCAATGTTCTCGAAACCAAACTTTGACTAATATTGTATTCATTCGTTAAGTCGTGTTGAAGTAGTGAATACCTATATTACAACATTTTGTATTAATGTCCCTAGGGTTATATTTAATATACATGATTTCATAGAAAGTTTCGTAGGTTGTTCATGAAGATTATTAGGAACTTCGTTTGTTCAATGAATCATATTTTTCTTTAATATTTTCTGTTCTTTTTTATATTTCCTTTTTTTTTTATTCGTCTTTATTATTTTTTGTACCTATCCACGATATTTTAAAATAATTATGATTAATAATTTTTAATTTCCATTATTTTAAATTGCAAACTCATTGTTAAATTTTAAAGTGTAATGAATATATATAATGTTTTAATCTTCGTAGGTTAATAAATGTAACACACAGTAGCTGTAATTAAAATTTTCGATCAATGTTCCGTATTTTTTTCAAATTTAAACATTTTATTTATGCACATACATTATACAAAAAATAATTTAGGAAACACACATTTATTATCATGCACATTATTCGAAGAATTAATTCTTCCTATCTCGTAATTTCCTCCCTAATGAAGATCATATCCGTTCTAATAGATGAATAATTTTAACCATTTAAATATCGTTCTATTTTATATTAAATGAATTTTGTTCAAATAATGTATCCATTTATTTTAGTCGTGTCCATCTTATGAACGTGTCCATATCTTTAAATATCTTCTCAGATAATTTATAATCAAGTAAATTATTTAATTTTCAGATTAGCTTTCTTGTACTTTAAATAAATCGCGAACAGAAATACAACTTGGCTCTGCGGAAGTTTCATGTTAAAACTTCCTTTCAGAACTCGATGTTTACTAAATAAACCCACAGTATTAATTTGTCATATAACGGGGAGTAGCGAGAGATATTATCTAGTTTCTGAATTTCACGGAGAAATTCTCTTGTATCTCTGGGTATTACATGTATCTTTGAAAATATTCTATGCCTATATATACATGTTATAAATTTTATCTATTCTTGCGTAAATTTTTTTCTAAATATTTGATCGTCGATTAGTGAATTTTATATGAAAATAAAGATGTAAGAAGAATAGTTTTTAAATTGGTACAATGAATCAGTCTTCTACGTAAACTCAATTGTCCTATTGATCTAAAATTTTTGTTTTATTTAAATTAACGATTTCAATGATGCTATTGTTTTTATTATAAAATCAATTGTATCTTTATAAATAATAAGTCATTTTTTTTTTGCTCCCTTCATTGCTTGTTACTTAAGTAATTTATTATAAAGTATTATATTATATTTCCTTCATTAAAAATTGTTTCATTCTTATTATTGAAATATTAAAATTATCATCATCATTGAATAATGAAAATATTTTGATAAATTAATCGAATTTTCATCATTTATTCTCTTTGTTGAAAAAATTATTAAATTAATTTTCAAATTAAAAAAAATGTAATTATAGATAATTATTTTATTTCAAGAAATCAAAATTCCAAAGGCAAGCAATTATATAAACACGATATTCCCAATGTAGAAAAAATAAAAAGGGAGATGTTTATTTGTACAAAATACAATGCTTTCACTCTCAATAGGACAATTGACGTTTAATAAATTCTGAGGTAAACAAACTTTTGATTAGACCTTTTAATGGTTCACTCTAAAGCCGTTCTCGATGTTTTCTTCTTTTCGATTACTCCTGTCTATGTATTTCTAGAACAAAGAAGCCGCTGAATCAGGCAGTCACATGCAACAGAATGAGCGAAATTTAAAAATTCGAGATCATTTCATAAACTCGCGCATCAACTTTTGATTGGCGTTTTAATTATCACCACTTAAACTTCATTTCTCGTGACAAGTCTCAAACCTAGTTTTTTCTTCCATCGTCAAGTCGATAGTTGGTCATGTTCTAGAAAATTGTTCATAAATTTCTTCATAAATTGTTCTAATCGATCGATGTTATATTTTTCATATTGTTCAATATAATGTTTTTAATATTCATAATTAATCGATTAAGTTGATGATTGAAATATTTTAAAATATTTATATACATTTTATTTTAAAAGGCAAAATTACGAAATATAAATACATTATCTTTTTTTCTTTTGTACTATATTATTATTAGATACATTAAAAAACTTGTTCAAACTTAATTTTCTTGCAGTTAGATTTTTAACAAATATTAATTTAATAATTTCGAAAAATTAGATTTCAAAAATGGAATATTTATTAATGTTATTATTACATTATTTACATTAGAAATTGTCATTTTTAGTTATCATTAATGAGTAGTAAAAAGTAAGTAGGAATTAGTACGTGTAATTTGTGTTGTTACGTTTAAATATCATATATTAATATTTAAAAATATATTTTCCATGTGAAAATTTAAAAAAAGAAAACCAAGAATGAAGTTAATGTTGGATTGTTAACAACCTAGTTTGTACATAAAGGTTTAAAATAAATAAAAATGTGTTATATTCTTCCAAGCTTAAAGCAAAGAAAAAAAAAATGGATGCGTTCATTCCCATCAATCTATATAGTATCGGCCTATAGTCTCGTGTAATATTTTTGCTTAGAACGGTTTCCTTTGATTTCCCTCATTGACCTAATTGACTGCGATCCCAGAGGTTTCACTTTATGATTGGCCGATTGTCGGTTGAAAATATCTTACAAATATTTTTATTTCTCATCTTTTTTTTCATACAAAAAAATTTAATTTCCATTTAAAAATTTCCTTTTTGTCCATTAATATTGTACAAATATATTATCTCAAGTGAAAATTTATAAACGATTCTTTAATTTCACTCATTTCTCGGAATGGAATATTTTTTAGAATGAGCGAGTCTGCAAAAAATAATTGGTAAATATAGGAATTTTTTATGAGAATAATGAAAATATATACGTGTAATTTATATTGCATTTTTTTTTTTTTTTAATTTTTTTTTTTCATAATGAAATAATCAACGGCACGCGTTTAACAATTTTTACGAAGTAAGATATTCTTATCTCTGAAATACATAAAATTGTGACAATAATGTTAAATTATACTTTTAAATTACGCGTTATTTGAGATAAAAATATGATGGAAATTACCTATTCGAAATAACAAATTTCAAGGTACGAAAAGCATAATTTCACCTTGGATAACAAAATTGTTCATATCGTAAAGAAATTATGATGTTCGAAAGTTAATTCAAAAGCTAATATTTGCCATTAATCGATTGTCATTAGGTAACAACCAAGTGTCGATAATTTCTTGTAAAAAGTGGGACATGGGCGAACAAACCTTCGTATTTATACGGTTAAAAATTGTCGAATTATCGAGTTTTTGTCAACAAAAATTGGAAAATGTCAATTTGTATAATCCATTTAGTATCAGATGACGGGAAAACGAGAAAAAAATTCTTCGAGATTTATACCTTCGAACATATTTTCATTCTATATCCTTGGATGTATTTGTTATCTACTTATATAATATGATATGTCGTTAGGATTTAAAATTATTTTATTTTTAGGAATGAAAGGAAGACAATTCTAGAATTTCAATATAACGCATATTTTCGTTTTGAATACATCGGAATATAAAGATTGTTCCTATTGATGGTATCACGAGATATGTTGAAGTCAGGTTCTGCTCAGTTATCGTCTCTTTAGTTCTTGACACAAATCTTCGAGTATCTAGGTATGAGCTTTTTCACGATAGTGCGAATACTTGTTGCTCAACACTTTATAAATCCATTTTAATGAGATGAATTTTGATCTTCTGGAAATTTTCGATTCATTCGATTTATTTTGTTTATGATCTCGATTTAAATAAGATACACGTGAAATAAATGCGACGAAAGATTTCATAAATCTTTGTGTATCATATTTTTTTCATCTTTTATATGAAAGCTTTAAAATTCATTCAGTTTGGTATTATTCAAATCTTATTATCCATTTGGTTATGATGTATTCTTGTCAACTCTTTGAATATTTTAGAAATATTGGTTATCGTAACATTTTGACAATTAGGTTTTTTTTTTTACAGAACTTTGTGAATTTAAAATTTTCGATTCTTTTCTTTTACTATTTATAATATTAATTTTTTATGACTGAAATCATCATTAAAAGTTTCGTCTTTTATCTAAAGTTAAATAATAATAATTATAACAATATAAATTAACTTATCACGTTTTTTTTGTTCGTTATTATTATTAATTATCGTTTGTGATTGAAAAATTTTCTGAGAAAATGTAACTATATTATAATTTATCGCGAGAAGTAATATGATACTTGTTATGTCGGTTATAGGATCTGTCTGGATAATATACCTCACTGATCGCCTTAACAATTTATTATTTATCACTTCTCTAGAGACGTGTTCCAGAGCACTATGAATTATTAGCTATTGATATACATATATTGTGTATGTTTATACTGCGTCTTCATCCTCGGGTAAATCCATATGCAGAATCTCACAGCTAAAACAGACTACCTAAATACGTATGAGGAATAAAATAATAAATAAATTACAATTTTTCTCTTATAAAAGAGAGGAATAAATGGAAAGGTTCTTTTTATTAACATAAATTGATTAATTAACTTTTTTAAATAAAATTTTTTTCTAAAAATATAAATTTTCAACATAAATACTAAAAATATAAACATTTTTTAAAACCTAAAGCCAATTTATAAATTTTATAAAATTCATGATCATATTCTGATAAATTGATGCTGAATATATTTTTATTTAATAGTCTTTACATTTATTACATTTTTTACAATTGTCTTATCGACACGAATGAAAGCATATATCTTCTTCAACTTAATCAATGCATCAGTCCAATGAAAATCAGTCCAATTTATATACTTATAGTTTAGATAAGTTGGATATTCCTATCACTTTACGTTTTTATATTATATTATAGTAGTGAAATATGGTCTGGCATTATCGTAAAATAGTAGTACTGCTTTTCTCGGTTTTCCGGATCGTTTGTTTCTTATGGCTGTTCATAAACATTTTAACATTTCATAGTAAGTACACGTGTAAATTCAATTGGTGTAATTAACATCCGTTTTCAAATTGTTTGCTCTATTTAAATGACCATAAATATATACAGATTCTTATTCTTTGTAAATTATAATCTATCTATAATTTTTGTCTATAAAAGTTGGATAATAGAATACTTTGATGTTTTTGTTACTTTTGCTTGGATATTCAATGTTAGTATCACGATATACAATTCATTGATCGAAACAAGTTGAAACATGTAATCTTCGTAATAACTTTGTACATATACTATGTGCATGTATCTTCTAGAATGAAACTTTGTATATTTTTTAGCTGTAAAGGTACGAAGAATGTTTCATATTGCAACTTCTGTTAAAAAATGTAAATTAAAAAATTTTTAATAATAGAAATTATAGAGATATAAATTATTGAAAAGTAAAATAAAAATTATTTTAGAATAAAAAAATTAAAATTATAATTAAAAAAAAATAATAATGCATAATTTTAATCATATCATATCATATGTATTTTTAATTAAATTAAATCATAATTTACACGTTCTTTCAATGTGTCTCAAAAAATTAATTTCAACTGCAGGAAAGAAAATTACCTATATATAATAATTTTAAAATTAATAATTAATTAAAAAAATATGAATAAAAATATCTTTCGTAATTCGTATTCGTAATTTATCGCGAAATACTTTTCCCACGAAGCTGGAAGAAACATTTACGTAGTTTATTTCTACAAAAAAAAAAAAAAAAAAAACGTTACTTCTTTTATTAACACATGTGTAAACGGCACGCGACACGTTAAATTTAATCAAATGAAAATCGGTGACCCAGATATTTCTCCCGCAAATGCATATATTTTGGACGAATCGATTACGTAACTCGATTACTTATCGTATTTGTAGAGATGGCGTGCTCGAGACAGATCGAATCGCAATAACGCGTGGGCGGCTCGATCGACGGGCAGAGATCGTTTGGCGCATTATGGTTTTCGCGAATTCGATGAATGCGCGCGTGGTTAACATACGGCAAATTAGCCAAACCGATATCGGCATGAATACACCTTAGTTGGCCGCGGTCAATGCTGATCCAGTCATTGCGTTTATGCTCGCATAATGGGGACGGGGGATGGGCCGTAGATGAAGTTCCATGGCTGTGATTACGATTATGTTTGCGGATCGTGTAGCTTTAACTTCTTCGGGTGATACGGCTGAACAGTGGAACATTCATGATCGTTCATTGATGCCATGAATGAGCTATTAGAGAAGTTGAAGGGATTCAAAAAGAGATATCTCCTCACCAATAAGATTTTGTTAATAGGGTCTGCGATGAAGCAGCGGTTCTCAATCGATTGTAGATTGGTAAGAAGATTATGGAATGTCTTTTTTTTTTTTTTTTTTTAGGGAATATATTTGGTTATTAATAATAAGTTAAAATTAAATATAATTGTTGCTTTAGAGTAATGGTTTTCAATCATTATCTTGTCAGTTGTAAAAAGTGTTGCGAGAGAGTGTTTTCGTAGTTGGAATAAAAATCGGAATAATAATTATTGTTTGAAGCAATAGTTATCAATCTGTAGATTGTAAAGCAGAGTTTTTCACTTGATTTATTGTTGTTTTAATTAAAATATAATACTTTTGCTAGTTTTGAAATTGAAATTAGTCATTCTATAGAGAAAGGATTATTTTAATTTTTCTTATCTTAGTGTAGAGTTATTTGAATATTACAAAAAGAGTCACAATTAAAAAAAAAATCGCGAAATAGTTTTGTTTAGAGATATAACGAGATCATAACATTTATCTAGTAATAAAATATAAAAATTCTGATTGTTAAATACCGATAATTCAAAGAATGTTATCACAGTATCAATTGTGTAATCAATTATTTGTTACTATGTTATAATATCTTTGAAGAATTTTTAACTTTATATAGTTTGTCCAATTGAACACTAAATCGTAACACTTATTACAACGTAATTCAAGTTCGTTGTTTAAATGCAAAAAGATTTAAAAAGATATAAATTCTACAAATTTTTAGTTACTTTAAGGAAGATCTATAAAGTTCAAAAATTTACCGAGTTCAAAGTTGTTTGAATATGTTAGTGATATACGGTTATATTCATCCATGAAAATAGTTCTCGAGAATGTAGGTGGCGCGGTGGAGTTCCTAGAATATAAAATGAACTACTTTCTAGAACTATATTCTTCACAAAGTATCATTATCAGTACATTTTTGCACGATAATTCACTAGTTAATAATTGACTTAACAAGTTGTAAATTATAGGTTATAGGCTCGAGAAAAAGTTAAATTGATAATCTCTGATTTGATGAAAAATTTTCGATAGAAACATATTTCCCACTAGTCTTTTACAACAATCTATCAACGTAACATTGTTTCAACGTCTATTATTATTGATAATTTATTAAATTTATGTTTTCTTTAATCGCAATCTGTTTCAATAAGCTTATTAACACACGTTAAAATTAAAGAACGATTGTTTTTTGTAATCGTTTGAAACAATGAAAAACGTATTCAAAAAAGGAATTTTCGATGAAATATTCCTCTTTTTTTTTTTTTTTTTTTTTTTGCTTTACACGTGTTTAACCCGTTATATTCTATTTCAGGGGACCATTCAGCGTTGTAAGGAAATGCATTCACAGGCAGACAGGACAGACGTTCGCGGTAAAAATCGTGGACGTGGCAAAGTTCACATCCAGCCCCGGTCTAAGCACGAACGGTGAGTCCTCGAGGGAATTGGGAATCTCGCGCATACGCCTCTCTGTTCCGCCATTAATTTCCGCCACGGCTGTTCGAAACAAACGTATTCTCTCTGCTCGATTTCATGTTTACGTATTCTCTTTTACGGCACCACCATACGGAGCCCATGAATCCGCACAATCCATTGTGCGATTCGAATGAAATTGCATTCGTCTCTCCTAAATGTGAATTTTAATGTGGAACACACGTGCGGCGGATTTCAGAAATGAACCGTAAATCCTACTGCGATCATTACTGCCAAGTTTCCGGTTTCTGATCAATGAGAAAATAAGATTTCACTACCCGCGTCAAGGTGTGTAATGCAGGAATGTTTTATATATATAATTAATTTCTCTCGCGAAATTTAAGCTTTTTGTGGGCAACAAATAATTTTCGATCGTATTTTTATAAAAATTATATTTGTAGTTTCAATTAATATGAAATATCGAAATTTAGGATTATTGGAATTAAAGTTACATAAAATTTATTTATGTAGATTAGTTAATTAGAAAGCAAAGGTACAAAAAATAAATAGTTTCGTGATTTAAATAATAAATACGTAAAAGAAGATTAATCTATTTTTCATATTATTATATAAATATGAAATGAATATTCATTCTTGTCGGAAAATTGTTTGATTTCTTTGTATGATATGTCTATAAATTTGTTATCAAAACAAGTTTATGTCTCTATTAGATTATCTTTGACATTCCATACGTGTCGAAATATTGACAATATTATTGATCGTGTAATTAGGATTTTTCATAATATTTAAAGTTTATTCTTTCGACATTAATATTATTAACCATGAAAGTTAAATATAAAACATTCAAAGTGGTGGGTTTCCCTTTATATAGATATTTCGAAATATATTTTCTTATATTTTTAGAAAGAAATAGAAGATGGAGTGAAATATTTAGTTAAAGATTTAATTAAAGAGTCTGTTCTCATTTTTTAAAAGGGAAATTTAATATCTGTTTATAAAAAATATAATTGTCAGAGTTCTACGTAGGCGTGGCACTTCTTCACAGTATATATTTGTTACGTGTCTAATAATAAAAATTATCTTTTTTACATACGTTCATCTAAGAGATACATAGGTCTAATAATAGGTAAAAAGGAGATGCATCGCTTTAAAGGTTAATAATATTATAAAAATGCGTCATAGTTAGAACATGATTTCAAGAGACCGCTTGAACGTCATAGTTCTGATAAAAATCAATTTAATAAGATCCGGTTTCTAACGTGATTACTGTCCAATATTTTTCCAATATTTCTTACCATCTTTATATTTCAATCACGAGAAGCTATAAAAGTATTTTGTGTAATAATTTTTTTAATTGTAAAATAATTTTTTATCGATTTTTTAAATTCATTCAGTGTTTTATATTTATATAATTTCATATAGTTGTACAATTTTCGTTAATTCTTTAAAAATCTTAAAATTTTAAAAATAGTATTTCATTCAAGTAGTATCATTAGTTCGTTTAATTTTAATTTTGTTAAATTATTATATTTTTTCTTTGAGATATTTAATTATTAATTACAAATACAAAATATCATTAATTTAAATATTTTATCGTAATCTTTTTATCATAATTTATATAAAAAATAATCTAATTTCAAAAATACGATTGTTGCAGATTTGAAACGAGAGGCCACGATATGCCACATGTTAAAACATCCCCATATAGTAGAGTTGTTAGAAACATATAGCTCGGAGGGTATGCTCTATATGGTGTTCGAATAGTAAGTATTATCACATTTTAATTTATTTTAATTTATTCCTTCTTCTTCCTTCGAAGAACAAAACTTTGTATTCAATTCACAGAGTTCTGTTCGATTTCAATAATTCATCAATAAAAATGAGAATAGATTTCCAAAAATTAATTTTAAATTTTTAAAGAAATTTTGTGTGTTTTATAGTGTTTTAAATATCGAGAGGAAAAATAAAAAAATAAATGAATTTAAGAAAGACGTCTTGATCTTAAATTTAATAGAATGTTTATAATTTTTTTAAAAGATCATTTTTTAAATATATTTTTGATATATCAAGTACGTCAGTTTCATTAAATTTTTTCAACGAATTTTAGAACACATAATTTTTTAAATAAAAAATATTATTTTTTCGAATAAAAAGCACGATAAAAAGATTTGATAAGTTCATTTTTATATATCGATTTTATATTTTTGATATAGTAAAAGGAAATGCTTTAATATTTTAAAGTTAAAAAGCTGAAAAATATGATTTGATAAAATTAATAATAAAATTTATAAAATAATAATTTATAAAAATTCAAAATTTCGAGAAAAACTTTATTTATAAACTGTAAAAAAAGAAAAAAAGGGAGAGAGAAAGAGAGAGACAAAGATTGTGCATTTAATATTAAAATGTATTAAAAAATTCATAATACAGCGTTAATATTTACAAAATTAATATTACTAAAATATTCGAAATGTAGGATTCGTATATAATTTTGTTTTATTTCATAATATAAAAGTTTAAATTTTATTTTACGTAACGCACACGTTCCTGACATATACGAGTATAACCGATACACCCACCGCTTAGCAGTTTGCTTATTTTAGCTACGGATTCAAGCTACAATAACTTATGTACTGAAATATATAATATACCTTATAAAAGATATTATATCACACTCATCTTCACTGTCTCTCCCTTTTATCATAAAATTATTTAATCGTGTCTTACTGGATTGATAAATTGATGTCAAAATTATATATTAAAGAATCTTTTCTTCTTTTTTTTATGGATTCTTTTTTTTTATTGAAATTAATTCACGATTGAATAATATATAATTATTGAAGATACAATGTTCATTCATGTTTCATAATATATGAATTTCTAGAAATTTCTTTTTTCGTTGCATTATATAATTGTTATAATTCGCGTTTATACAATATCACGGTCTGCAGTTAGTTACATTTCAATTAGTTATATTTAACCATTTCTGTCAGCTGCCACGTTATTATTTAATTAATAATATAATCTCTCCAAATTTATCAATATTTTCAATTGCAATTTAGTTGAATATTATTATATATTTCGATAAGTTTCATTATTTCATTATTTTATTTGAAGTTGATTATTAATATAATTAAAGATAAATAAAAGAAAATTAATAAATTTGTCATATTTATGTGATATTTAATATATTGGTATTAATATAAAACGAAGTGTTCTAAAATTGAATAGTAAAATGGAATAGTTGTATTAATGGATTAAATCATTTGCAGTTAGTTTTTAGTAAATAGTTACACTTTATTTTAGATTGAGTATCGTGTTTGATTTCTATATCTTTTCATTTATTATTTTTCTAAATGAATATTTTCAATTGCTTGTTATTTGTTTCAATTTTTCATTCAAAAAATAATTTATAAAACAATTCAACGAATCAGATAAATCATTTTAAATAACAAAATCATAATTCAGCATTAGATAGTGTGGATAATAATTCAAATAGATAATGATAAAGACATTAATTTTAGTAATAGATAATGGACGATGATTCGATGATTATTATTAACGAATTATATATATATCCCAAGTAAATAAAAAAATTTAAAATTACATAAAAGAATATCGTGACAAATAAAACTCAAATACTTATTCACTTCACTGGAAATAATCCTATATGATCGTTCTATCGTCACTGCGGAAAGAAACAAGCTTCTGTCAGCAGTTGTTCTAATTGGATGTCTAGTATCTGCGAAGCAGTGTCACACGTTGTATGAATTAGCCACGCGTTCTAATATACATATATCAAGAAGCACGCAAAGTTCTTAAATGGTAAATTCACGTGTTACAGTCTTTTATTGTCTTCACTGTTTATTGTACATGTATATATTTAAACGTTGTCTCTTCAGATTTCGATCGATAGGATTAATATTATCTAATTAATTATACTTTATTATCAATATTTACGATAAAAATATTAGAGAATAATTAGAATAATCTTTATATTTTCTTGTATAAGCTTAAGCTTCAAAAGAATATAATAAGAATTAAAGATATAAGTTTAGTATTTAGGGATTATAGGAATTTCTATTTCATTTGTATTCATAATTTAATATCTATAAATCGTTGTTAGTGATTATTTTATAAAAATATTTTATTATCGTGATTAATTTTCTTGTTTGAAATGAAAAATTGTGATTTCAAAATTTCTTATAATTAAATGAGCATACAGAATTTTACAATTCCCTATCTCGTTCTATACTATACTTCTTTCGTAAAAATTGTACATCATTACGAATCGACCTAATTAGCTTCGAATGAATCCACAATAATTAGGACACACGGTACAATGTGGCAAGAAACCTCGTTACGATTGTTAACATAATCAATTCAGACAACACAGCCGATTTATTGATCATCAATGTGGTTTGTTAACTTAAAATCATGTTTATTTCGCGTATAATCAATACTTGTATATCTTGTCTTCGCTTTCGAAAGTGAGTACACAAGTGCATAGAAACTAATAATTCCAACTATATAATATAGTTATTGATGCCATAAATATCATAATTACAGTTTATAATCTTCAGAAACGTGAAATGACAGAATATATGTAGATATATTGCTGATATTTCCTAACAATTCAAAATTTGCAAAAGGTCGTTATTGCTCATAATTATTGAGAAAATTTGAATAAATTTTCAATTTACATTTATTAATATCTTGATGTGATATTCTTACGCAATCTTATAAACTATTCAGAATATTTTATTAATTTTAATTTTAATTTTAATTATTACAATATTATGCGATACGCGCATATATTTCAATTTCGATGAAAGAAAAATTATATTATATTTTTATGTTATTGATGATTTTACATATCTTTTATTTTATTTTATTTTTTTATTTTATCTCTCGAAATAAAAATAAATAAAATAAAACAACACGTGATGCTATGTATGCTGCATTTAGTTCAGAGATCATTTTTCATTATGCAAAAGTCCTTCGAAACACATGCACACTGGTTGGAAGTGTAGCAAAATACCAGAGCTTTTTTTCTATCGATGCGCCCATAAATTGTTGTATACCTTGTAAATTATGCATTAATGTCGTGTTTCTGTTTCAGTATGGATGGCTCTGATTTATGCTTCGAGGTCGTCCGGAGAGCAACTGCTGGATTCGTGTACAGTGAAGCTGTGGCCAGGTAAGAAGATCTTTGCATTGTTCACGCACAAGTATTTCAAGCATTAAAGATGTCTCTTTTGTTGCTGGATGTATCTTTCAGAACAGAGTCGAGATAAAGAGAACGTTGTCTTTTATAGTCTTAGCAAAGGATAAATATTTACCGTAGACTTCATCTGAATTGCAATAGCTTTTTATCGTGTATATCAACGATGGAGTGATATAATTTCACATAAATAATTTCCACAGAATTTTATGTAACATCGTCCAGAGAATTGCACTTGTTCTTAATTAATTTTACCGTCTCTTTTATGTTTCTTTCTTGATCCAATCAAATTTCATTTCTCTGATATCTCTTCTTATTTTTTCTCTTTTGATATAAATACGAGAAGTTATTGTTGAGGCACGTTTCTAGTAATACTTTTTATATTAATTTTATTCTTTTTAAAAGTCAAATTAGATTTTTATAGAACAAAAATATGGATATAGATCTGAGAACTATAGGAATCTCGTGGAATATCGTGTTGATTTTGAAAAAATATTTTTAAAAATTATTCACTTTATAAAAATCGTAAAGTTTTGCAAACACTAATTATTTAAGAAATATTAAATTTAGAAAAGAAGAATAGAAATTTCGAAATATTTTCATTTCCAAGTTGTATTTTTGAGGCAAGAAAATAATTAAAATTACAATAATAATAAATAAAATGAATTTATTTCAATATTTCAGGATTTTGATCTAAATCATACGAATAGATTTATAATATTTTTTATTTATCGATGTTTGATCACATTACCATTATTATGCTTTCGTAAGTGATGTTTACTCACTGAAAGTTTTGGTTATCTGTTTGCTGAATCTACCTGCATTTAGTGGAGCTAGATTAACCAAGAGTATGATGGACAGTGTAGGCACATGTCACGTCCAAAATTGTCTCTGAAATGCGTTTGCTCTCTTCATAGTCGTTTGCAAGCTCGCATCATACTCATAGCCATCACTTTGAATGTCTAGCAAAGATTTTACGAAGCGAATCAATTATCCTCTATTTTAAATTCTTGAAATCAGAGTTTGGTGTAATTTTAACTAAAGAATATATTGACATAATTTTAAATTTTAAATTCAAAATTGGAATAAAAATTTAGAATATAAATTATATTTAGTTATCAGTTTCTAATATTATTCAAAGGTAATAATATTCACGCAATATTTTTTTATAAATTTAATCTTATATTTATAGTATATTTTAGTGTGAAGGATGTATATAAAAATAAATTGCATAAAATTGTAATGTAAAACTTAATCTAGTCTAAAAATAAGATCAAAGAAAATAGAATAAATAGATCAAGGATTTCTTTATTATTAAAATTTTCAATTAATTATTTTCTTTTTACTGTTTATTGATTTATATTGATTGGCTTTTGAATCATTTTACATGTATTAGATTCAAATTTCTAAATTAAAAGAATGTATTTAAAATTTTTTTTATTTCTATATATCGAAAGTTTTTCTCCTCTTTGTTAGTTCTCTCCTCTTTGAAAGTGTCTTTAATATTGAATATTAAATTCAATTTATAATCGTACAAGTTTAGAAAATTGTTAGGGAAAAAAACTTTTTAATATTTTTTCCTCACGTATAAAATTCTCTTTTATAAAGGTTTGCGTGGACATAATGCGAAAAGTTAATAATTTCAAGTTAGGTACTTAGTAAATGTTTGAAATTAATTTTCCTAAAAAGCTACGTCATAAAAAAAATTTTAATCCGCTATTTTTCATTCAATATTTCTGTTATGATATCATAAATGTAACAATATATAGTACAATTGTATTCATTCATTAATTCATTTAGCAATTTTGAATAGACCGTGATATCAAGGATTTAAATGTTGTAGATATTCAAAATTTCTATGATATAAATATTTATCCAGTATTCCTTTAGGCTTAGTCAATGATATATAATTCACAGAGTATTTAGATGCGGTATTTATTACAATACAAAAATCGTCGAAATAATATTTCACGTCACAATTTTCAGCGAATAATATTTTCGATTCGGCAGCAAAAATATATAAAAAAAATTTCAGTACGAAACATAAATCTCTAGTAAAGAGGGCGGTTTACACGAGTTATAAATGCAACCTTCCCGCGACAGAAGTTAGAAGTTGCAGATACATTAGACACGCGAGATGCATTAAACCTAGTTACAAAGTTATTATTCGACACCATTGAGAATTCACTTTACTTGGGGAACAATCGTACAAGTCATCCTCCATTTTGATATCAATAAATTATTTGCGACGTTTATACGATATTCTGAAAGCAACAGGAATAATCGTATTTAAAAACTTTGTATTTCATAAATTATAATTTTTGATATTTTTTTACTGTAATAATAATTTAAATCATTTTGCGGAAAACATTACAAATTTTTATGGGTCAATGATTTAAATTAGCTGAAAGTTTATATATATATATATATATTAACGAAAACAATGTTTCGCAAGTGAACTTAATTTATCAATATAATTAAAAGGTCGTTTCCTAACGATATATTATATTCCTATAAAATACATTATATTTATATATTGTATATTCATATATTTTATATTTATAAAATTTATCCATATATTTCATATAATTCTAGAATATTTTCGGATACACGGAAACTTTAAACACATTTCATCCTGTTAATCGATACGTAAATTCCTCGTATATATATATATATATTCTATTGCATATCACGAAAATGTAGTTATTTAACGTTTCTCGTTTTATTTCAATTCTGTGTCTTCTCCAACGTTCAATTCGACTTTATATCGCATCGAACACTCGATATTCGATAACTCGATTGAAATGTTTACGTGTTAATCAATCTGACAGTGTCTTCGAAATGTACATGAAAAGGGGTGAATAGTTGTATTAACGAATTGTATCCGCTTACCGTTTTGCCCTTAACAGAAAGTCGATTGAACCGACGTTATCTAGACAGTTTAACGAATATGCAATAAATACACGAGAACGAAGCGCTTTAACCATCGTTTTTTATATCTCGGTCAACCTTCAATAACCGGTGTCTCTCATTCCTTTAACATTTTCCTTAATCGACTGACCTATACGGTTAAGAAGTATAGACATTTTTACACCATTTTAACCCCGAGTTAATTTTACTTTCACCGTTTCAATCTGCATTCGTTTTTGTTTCCATGAAGCAAGATAGATTAGCAAGTTTCGTTTCGAATATTAGGTCGGAGAAATATCGTTTTTTTAAATTAAATAAAAAAAGAAAAACTTTTTTTGAAACATTATTAGATATATAGGATACAAATTCTAAATATGAATTTTTTATGAAAATGTAATAGTTAAATTAAATATAGAAAAATTCATTTCTATTTGAATTTTTATAAGTGAAATAATACTTTTTATACGATTAGTAATTATATAAAAAGATAGAATTTAATTTTGAGGCACTAATTTATCAATTTCAAATTCTGGAACGGCATTTTATATCCATCAATTTAATGGAATCGATAATCGAAAACAATCGATAAATTTTAAGTAAGGATAATTCCAATTTAATCCGAATTTGAATGAATTGACAATAGCGTATCTATTCGTGTTTCTTGATATATATTATGAAATATATCATAAATTGTGTTTTCCACAATTGTTAATCTTCGATTCATTGAGTATATATTATCAACCAAAAGTTTATAATCATAGATTTCCATTAATATTGATTTTCTTATTAGTTTTTCTGTCGATTTGTATTGTAAATATTAATAGTAACTTTTAACTTTTTGTTTTTTCGAAACCATTTTTTAAATTCTTAACAATATGAATATGATTTCAAAAAGTAATAAATATTTTTTATAATTCAATTCTTTAAAATTTATATTTTTGCTAACTGTAATAATAAAAGTTTGTTATGTAATCATTAATACAGTATTTTAGTTAGATTTTTTTTTAGGCATTCGTAAACGATGAAATTATTTTTTCATTTTTTCTATTTCTCTCTCTTGAATTCTTTCTCGATATGCCAGCCACAGTATACCTATATATACATAGGCATTCCTATTTTAATATAAAACGAGTTCTATTCTTCTCATTGTTCGTATTCAATTGCCTACAAAAATTAAAAATTAAATTATTTTTTGAATATTGTCGTATTTATATATCGTGAAGTAAAAATTTGAAAATAACAATTTACAGAATATTTGATAAAATTTTAACTTTAGACATACATACAAACGTACAAAACTATCTGACCTGGTTTTCAAAAGTTGTCGTATTTCACTTTTATTATTTGTTCACCTCTCTTGATATAAAATAATGTCCACTTTAGAAACTTTCGATATATATTTACAGCTTTTACCCAAATATCATACAGGGAATAATTTCATAGCTTATTAAGGAAATATACAACAGCAATTAGTATTAGGAATTAGAATACGAGAATTTCGATATTAATTATAATTACATAAAATTAATTAGGGAAAATTTCATTGCAACGATTATTCTAATACGTATATGATAATAAATATTCGTATATTCGAGATATAATTTAAATAGAAATCATGAATTACCCTTTTACGCACAATTTCACTTGTAATATCGTACACGTATCAAAATTTTCAATATTCTTTTCTCCACTATATTAAACGTCCTCCTCCTGTGTGGCCAACCTCAGCCTCAGCTATCATGTCGCGATGGGGCAGAAAATTTTCATCCATCTATTCTGAATAGACAACGCGTGGCCATATATGTATATTTTTTTTTGCCTCATCTCCCGTAGGATACCGATATAACAAGAGCTTTCGTTTTTCCAGCCATTACATGCGACAGATCCTGGAGGCGTTGCGCTACTGCCACGAGAACGACATAATTCATCGTGATCTAAAGCCCCAGTGCGCCCTCTTAGCGGGCAAGGAAAATTCCGCACCGGTAAAGCTACGCGGTTTCAGCGTCGCCGTGCAACTCCAGACGTCCCAGGCAAACGGCGTCGGTATGTTTTAACACTTTCTTTCCTCCTTACCTCTCTCTCTCTCTCTCTCTTTCTCTCCACGTTTCTATATCTGCTGCGTGCATACACGTTCCAAGGGAACGTACTCTTTCCTGCGTACATCTCGAGGGAATCGATTACGGTGTTAGCTCTCTTCGCCAAATACTCGCGCTCCTTCTCGCTCGTCCTTTCTACATTTCACCGTGTACGTACCGTTTTTGCAATCAATGATTGTACGTTGATCGAACTGAATTGAATCGATTTTTTTTTTTAGGCAGAATTATCGTAATTTGGAAAAATTGTGATTGTAATGAAGTGTGCGGTATGGAGGGGGAATGATGAAGCGTTGTTATTATAGTAGTATCTACTATGCACAGGACGAATCTTAGGTTCAAGTATGATTGTCTAGATACCTTCGTCGATTAGTGAAACGTTTATTTTTTATTTCTTATCGTGGTGATTTTTTTAAAATCGTATCATATGATGAAATTGGATGGATGCAGTAGACATAGTAAGAGTGTAATTGATCATGTTATGTAGTTCATTCTGTTTATAAATATATCTATTCGATGTACTGCATGGTTTATCATGAATTAGGGATTTGATAAAGATGAAGATTGAATAGTGTTAAGGGGATCGGAGAGGACAGATCAATAATATTAAATGCGTTGAAGATAGATAACAAGTTAATTTACTTGTAATTTTTTTTAGGAAGTATTGTTCTGATATTAGTTATTCATATTTTTAAAATATTGATATAAAATACTATTGATTTATGCAATTGATTTATTTATAGGATTATTATAGGCAGAATTAATGAAATTATTATTACAGTATACATTTTAGAATTGATATATACGAAATTAAATTATTTTTTTTAACGTATTGTATTTAGAGAAATATTTAATATTCGTTTCATTATTTTTCGCACATTTAGAAAAACGTACAATCTTACTGTTATCGATTAATGAACCGAGACGATCGAACATCAAAAAGCAATCAGCATCAAACTTAGTCGAGCAATTAAAATTTCACGAATCGGTTGATCGAGTTATTTCGAAATCGAATGTTGCTTGCTCAACGATTAATTTGAAATGAATGATGGTGCGGTTCCCTTTGTCGAATACCGCCACAAAGGATCTAGTTATCAAACCAGTTATGTATGTAAATAGTATGCCACGATAGTGAAAAGATTAGTCGCTATAGGCGTTCGCGACGTGTGAATGATAATAAATTACCAATTCCTCTGTGTACAAAGTAAGCAACTACTCGGTTATCTAGAGAAGTGTGGCAAAGGTGAAAGGGCACTTTAACGTTTCTTATGTTTCTTGTTAGTTCTAGAAGAGAGCTAACATCGTTCGGATCTAACATGGCCGCCGCCAAGTTGACTTTAACACGATTATTATTAATTTTACTAGTAGATTTTACTACGCGTTAATATGTCGTGACACATATGCGCTTCTAATTATTTGCAAACATTGGAGAGGCAGCATTCGATATAATTTGCAAATTATTATTGTAATTTTTTTTTAAATACATATATATATGTATATTTTTTTTTCAATCTTGTAGTAAAAAAGATGTTAGCATCGATATTAATTTCACTTCGATTTTAGTAGAATTTGTTAGTTATATAATTTTAGCACGTTATTATTAGTGATATTAATTATCATATTTTGCGATGATAAATTTCGATTAAGTTTCATTAATAGTAATTGATATCGGATTAGATTTCGAAAGAAAATTGATGTTTTCATTTTGTTATCATTTTTTATTTTCGATTTATTCTCAAAATTTATTCTATTATCGAAAGGTTACTTTTTTTTTTTTTTTTAATAAAAAAAAATCTAGATTTTCAATATATCATGGAAAAACTTTTACTTCGCTTTAAAAATACAAAGTATACGGTAATTAAAAACGAATTCGAATGAGAGTTTAAAACATATAAAGTTTCTTAATAGAGAACTTTTACTCGTATCCGATAAATGGCCGAGTTTCAGCGTTTTTCAGTCAGTGAAAATATATTCCAACGAAAGATGTTTCCTGAAGAAAAATCATTTCACAAAAAGTAAAAGGGAGAGAGAGAAAAAAAAACATGAAAAGAAAAAAAGAAGTCGAATTTTAAGTAGTCAAATGCTTTTGAATAGAACGTTAATTAAATATTTTTCGTGAATTACTCGTGTATCCTTGCCTTCGAATTCGCTCATCTTCCCATCTTCGTAATATTAAGTAAGATTTTGCACGGAATATTACGAATCTTGTTAATTTTTTTCCACGAATAACCAACAGGAAAGGACAGTGTTTGAATATGTGTTGGTTGGTATCCATTATTTACGAGAACGATCTTAACGAATGTCGTTGAGCTACGCGACCTCCTTTTCACTAGACAGTGTTATAGAAGCTGCCTTAAAAGATTCAGAGGCAAGGAGATGAGCTTACCCTCAGAGTTAGGACATTATTGCTGCCAGCAGAGTGACATATTTGTAGACAAAGCTGATTAACGTCTTTGCAAATGAAAAGAGCCACTTAATTACACGAAAAGACGATTATTGGAGGATGAATCGACAAGAAAGCTTCCTTGTTATAGCTTTAGTATCGCAAAAAGTTCGATTAGAAGATGAATTGGATCGAATGCTGCCTTTTCAGAGTGTATACAAGGATAATATACATGTATATATTACTGTTCAAAAATATCTGAATGCTGTATTCATTTTTTGATGAGATGTATTTTAATTTTTTGAAGGTATATAAGTGTAGAAAAATTTACAATTCTTTTTTTTTATATATAAATTAATTATTAGATTCTTTTTCAAAAGACTGATAAGATTTTCTTAAATTTTACCAATATTTATTTGTCTTGTCCTTATTTTAAAAAATATTTGTATATCTTTATTTTCTTATTATTCAATTTTCGTATTACATATCAAGTTCTATTAAATAATACAAAATATAATATATCTACATTAATTAATTAATCTATACAAATAATAATAAATGCAATACAAATGTACAAATAGCTAATATTCTAACAAATAATTTTAATTCCATATTAATCTCAAAGATAGTAAATATTGCTTTGAATCATTAATTTATTCTCAGTTTGATAAAATTTAAATAGATACTTGTTACTAGTATGCAAATCCACATCAATATCCAAATATTTATGAACAATAATATATATCATGTACATTTATTTTTTCTTTCCTATATATATGAAACAAAACGTGTTAACAAACGTATTCGTTAAGAATAATTTTTCAAAGACACTTGGTGTTTTTGTATCGTGTCTCTGTCTCTCTTTCTCTCTGCTGAATGTCCTATTCTTCATTATTGGCTGGCTTGGTCGATGATTGGCAGTCGTATTCGAAATTTCTCGATGTTCAATGTGCAGAATGCAACGGCTTTTATCGGTTATTTTTCGTCCAAAAAATTTCTCCTCGTTACTTTTTTAACGATTATCTTCGTTGGTGTCCATTTTAATTATGATAATCATTTTCCTTCTGTTGCTTCGACATCGCATGATACCACGGTAAGTAGAGTTTATATTTGATCAAGACTTCAAAAATACGATATCGGGATTTATATCCAATTTGAGTTTTTAGTTTACACGATTGCAATTTCTCGTTGTTTTTTACTTGCGATGGAACCTCGATTATTCCCTGTACATACATTTTTAAGCGAGAAAAGTTAACGCAAACTACGTGATAATTAATCATATTGTACTAATGTGCTATTTTTTTTTATTTCATTACTTTATTTTCTTTTTTTTTTCTCTCACTTCTTGACTTTCAATATTATCTCGGAAGAATTTGATTTGAAAATAAATTTTTTTTATAAATCAATTCGTTCAATTTATCTCCTTTTTTTTTTCATATGTACATTCACGTTTTTTGAAAAGGACGATACAAATATTTTGACAGTAAATGTTTTGAAATGTGTGAAAATGATATTATTGAATTAATATTTTTCGTGTTTAATCAATTCCGTTTGTTTGATCTGAATTTTATAATTCAATTACGTGAATGTATGGATCAAAAAGATGATCTATTATAAAGTTACGTATGAAAAATATTGTATTGTAAATATAAAATGTACTAGATATATAGATAATTGATAATTTCATTTTATTTTTCAAATAATCATTTGTAGGAATAAATTTTGCTATTTTAATGACAAGATTTGATGAATATTTATTATAAATTTTATTGCTTTTTTTATATTTTTTTTTATTAAAATCAAGATGTTTTTTCTTTCTTTAATTATTCTTTGCATATTCTTCGAGTAAATGATTTAAATCAATTAATTTAAAATTAAAAAGTGTACCGATTTAATTAAATTTAAATTCAAGGAAAAAGAAAAAAAACGATCCATAATTAATAATTCATCTATTCAACGATAAATATATATTTCTCACTTTGTCATATTTCAATGATAATGACTTTAATTTTATTCCAAAATTTCACTATATTTTCGCGCTTTATTTCCTTCTCGTCGAGTTTTATTTTTTTTTTTTCCGAGATAAACGTGTTTACGAGTGGTGGCCAACAAAAATTTTATTGAAATAAAAACCATAAACCGTGAACGCGGTTAAAGAGAAGGCATTTCTACGTTTCGATGGTATTTTAAGAAAAGTTAACGGAATACCATGATCCACGGTTTCTATTAAACGAAAATAAAAATATTTTCACTTAATCGTTCTTGATTGAAAAAAAATGCAATTAGAGGGATATTCGCTTTCTTTTTAAATACGTATTCTTATTAATAGCGAGAAAGTAAGGTCTAATCAGTCTTCCGTAGACAGTTCTATTTCTGAGGGAAGGAAGTAGCGACTAATGAAGAAAAATACACCTTGATGAGACCGGGTCTTGGATTACACGCTTACGAACTTACGAACCACAACTATCCAGTTATTATCTTTCTCAAAAGATGTGTGCAAGATCTTAAGGGTGTATTTACATAGTACACGAAACTCATTTCTTATTATTAAATATTCCATAAATATGATGAGTATCTATATAAGTAGTGAAATACAATTAAAACATCTGTTAATGATCCTTTCTGTTTCTGAGTTACAATGTTTCGTTTCAATTGATCTGAAATTGTACGTGTGTATTTTTTTTGTCAGAAAATTAGATCTGGATTTCTACGTGACATACATATTTTCTTTGAATATGATACATGGTATGATATCTAACATACGTTGGTAATTTAATTGTATTATTAATTAGTAAGTTGTTGAAAGTATATCCTGCGGATATAAACAGAAATCATATCTCTTTGAAATCGAGCCATAAATATGAAATAATCATATAAATGAAATTATTATATATGAAATTATAATTTTAGAAAAAATTAACGGAGATATCAAAAATTTGTTTTATTGAAAAAGAATTTTTTTTCTTTTAAACTTTTTTTTTTTATAGAAACCTCAAGTATTTATATAATTAATTTTTTTTTGAATTTTTATTATCAGGATCATATTATCCCTTGATGAAATTTTCATCAACTCCAGTTTATATTTTTAAATATTTTGTTATGAAAAAATGAGTCAATTATGAATTATATTAAATCATTACAAATATAAACGTAGGTTAAATGTTGAAAAGATTAATGTTAATTTATTATATCAATACCTTTAGTTATTGCAAGATTTGAAAACACATGTATCTACCAAAAGCCACAAAAAATAAACGATCTGGAAAATCTTGTTGAAAAGTGATCTTATTCCGGAACAATGCTCGACCACATTTTGTGATTGTGATATAGGAGTTACTGCTTGAAATTCAGATAGAATAATAGGAAAATCTGCCTTATCATCAAGACCTTTCACTATGTGAATTTCATGTTTGGTCAAATGGAAAAGGAGGGTTGAAAATTTCATTTTAATGTGGATGATAAAGGGAACAACCTCAAAATTGTAATTCCAATTAATCTCAGGCATTAAAATTTCTTAAATTAACAATATATAAATGGATTTCTTTATTACAATATTTACAAATAATCACAATTATTGGCTATTTCAAAAAATAGAGTTAATAAAGAGATAGAGTTAAAAAAAAAAGATTTTTTTTAAATTTTTTTCAGAATTTATTTAAAAATTACATTTCAATGTATTTATATTTTATCTTATTTTATTCATTTATTATTATGTTATTATACTTATATCAGTATATCATTGATTTCGAGTAGTTTATTTATCACAATTCCTAATTATAATGTTAGATTTCAATTCTTAATAACAATATAATCAGATAAAAGTTACATAAAAAGATAAGAATTTTTCAAAAGTGTATATCAATTTGCATGGTTAATGTCAGATTGCAAAAATGTCAAAGATTTTAATATTCTCGTACTTATTTTCTAAGTACGCTTTTTTTTTTCAGTTTCTAGAACTTTTCTTTATTTTCTTTGGAAAAACATTCGTTTCGAAGTATTAAAGCTAGCTTCATCAGGATTTCATCAGACACGCCAATGTCAATTTACACATTTGAACACTATGCGAAAAAGACGGAACTTTGGTTTTCAGATAAAACCCTGAGGCAGCCTGTGAACGTGTCAAAGGTTTCAATATTCATGTAGATTAAGGTGTTTTTACGCGCCGATAAATAAACAGCCTTAATCCACTGGCAATTGCTCTACCTCGATTCGACGAAGTCAATTCTGTATGTTTCAATGAAAATTTTTACTAATCTATTTGAGCAACAAAATAAACATAGTTTTTTATTCCATAAAATTAATTAATTATGTATCTCTATTTTTATAGAATGATAGAAAAATAGTTAGTTTAGAAAAATAATCTATAGAAATTTTTTAAGTAGAAAGAAGGAATCTTTATATTAAGATTTTAAAAAATCAAAATTATCCATAGAATTAGAAAAAATAATTTATAAATTTATTAAGGAATATTTTTTTTTAATTTTTTCTGTAAAATTTCAGAAAGACAAAATTTTCAAGGAAGAAAATTCGCCATTCATTTTACAATTTTTAGTGTCCACAATTTATATATATTTTCATTCAACAAATATTCAGCAAATATTTTCATTGCATCGTGCAAATTTATAGAGAAAATGCGCTTCGTAATTCCAGTTAATCTCAGGCATCGAGATTATTTGGTAATTGAACGCATGGATAATCGGATACGTGAATAATCGAGGTTCAATCGTAGTACAATAATTAATTTCATTCTTCTTTATCGTAATCATAATCGGTGCACAAAACTCTAGACAAAACTCTTTCATTCATAAAGAAAAGAAAGAGAAAAAAAAAAATCCCTGATATTTTCCAACCACCGTTGCACCCTTGTTGTTTATTATTATAAATCCGTTTTAGTGATAATCGTAGGAGGAATTGTCGTGCCACATTTGATCGTATCGCCGTTAAGAGCCGTTGATAAAATGCACTTTGTTATAGCAATCGATCCACTTCACTCGGTGCTCATGCGTAAGTGGTCAGACTTTCATTCATGCTCCATGATTCGTATAAAATCAATGAATCATCGCCGTAAAATCAATGATTTCGTCCCCTCGTTCCCCTATTCCTGTCTGAATAGTGGCGGCTAAATTTATTTTCCATGCACACCCGTGCTCTTTCCTAGTTTTTCCGCGTTGAGAACTGACTGAAACACGGAAACAGATACCACGATACATTTTTCGTAGGAGATGTGGAGTATTGATCCGAGTTGTTTGCGAAAGAATGTTACGGAGGATCTAAAACAAGTATGTGCTGCGCCTCGTGTTGTAATTTTAAGCTGGGCGCATTTCAATTCGAGGATCGAGTAGATGAGATTATCATTGAGGAAAGATTTTCTTCGTAGGGTGTTGTGAATGAACAAATATTTAATATTCGAATAAAAGTTTTTTTCACTTTTTAAATTTTCTTTAGAGTTTTATATTTTTGGAATTATTTCATAGAAAATGTTTAAGTTTTTTTTTCTAGTATATAAATATTGCAAGATAGTTGCGAGATAAAATTGTAGAATTAGGATAAAAGACTCAATTACTGTCACTTTAGGAACTTTGACTTTATTGCACATTTTTTTGTATTTACTTTCATAGCTGAAGATAGTAGAACAGAAAAGCGATAGTTGTTACTTTTTGTATAAAAATTTTAATATATCAATTTTATGATTTGGAAATAGAAGATTAATAAATGCTTGAATTTCGAAAAAAAAATAAAATTGGATCTTCTCACATTGTGAAGATTTATTTTTTTATTATTATTAAATATTTTAATTTAATTTAATTTAAAATATAATCATAATTTAGTTAATTTAAAATATCATCGTATTATTCAATATAATTTATTTTATGGTATTTATAAAAAGTCACATTTTAATATCATGATTATATATTTTTATATAGTAATAAAAAAAAAGATTGTTTTTCTTTTATTATATAAATTATATTTTTAATTTTAATGCTAATTCTACATATTCACAAGTTTATTTATTTAAGATGTTGGTAATTTATTCTTTTATCGATTAAAATTAATATTTCAAATTTTTTAAATAAATGTTTATTTTGAATTTCTAATAATTAGTCCAATTTTCTCGTAGTCTCATTCGATAAATAGCAATAATTTAAAATCCAAAGAGAGGAATTCTTGGATTATTTATTATCGGAGAAAGTTGTCATGATTAAAGCAGATGTTAAATTCGTCGAAAGCTATATTTATTATGTAACTTTCCAACTTTTCGGAACTAATTTAAGGGTATTGAACAATAAGAAAAACACAAATATCAAAGAGAAAAGTAGTCTTAAAAGTGGAGCAGCAAACTTTGTATCTTCGAAAACTGGATCTTCTTGGATTCATGAGTTTCTAGATGAACTGCTTAACGAATTTGAGAAAGACGTTCCTTTTTTTCTTTTTTTTTTCTTTTTTTTTTTTGGACAATAGTAGCCTACTTTTCTAACGTTGAAATTAATCTTCTTTCTAATTTCTATATTTATTATTCATTATATATTTATTATTAAAGTGGTATCAAAGCGAGTATGTTATTGAAATTTTTATTATCGTATTATCGATTCAATATTAAAAAGGTTTTGTTATCTCTTTTTTTCGCTTACACGAAACACGAGGCTTTGGTATTTTTCGCAATTAATTTCAGTTCCTAGTTTCTTTGCAATTTTTACATTAGAAAATACGACGAAAAAAATATATTAATTTTTATCGTATCGTGTAGCTTATAATAATTATAACTATAAAACAGAGAACGTGTTTATTTTACGAGTATAAAACATGAATAGCATTAAAAAAAAATTGAAATATTTAAAAAAATAATTATCCAACGAAATCGGTCGAAAGAAAATTGTATTCAATTCTAGTAAATTTCACGTGGTTTACATTACATTAAATTTTCTTCGCTACGCTTCGTAACAAAGCTTGAGAAACATTTTGCGCTATTATAGAATTTGCGTGTGAAAGTATTGTCCGCAATTTTTGCTTGAAAACATTCCAAAATTTTATCATAGAAAATAATTTTGAATAGCTACGCGAGGAAAGAGCATCGCTTAAAATGATAAAAATTGATAACTTGAAATTTGGTTTGAATGAATACAGAGTATTACAACGAGTATCGGCAGTGTCTGAGCCCAAAGGGGCAGCTCTACTTGAAGGCCGACAACGAGGGTAAGCCTGACCTAACCTTTAATCATCACTTCCGCAGGAGCCTTGTATCATCATGCCATGTGTATCACACACTCACGATATACAAACACGTACACAGAATCGCATATATTCACATACAGAACCACACATTATGCTACTATCTTAACCCGATCCGTGTGTCCCTCTCACATTACTGTACTTTCTAGAAGCTGCCACTGCTTGCTTGCTTGCTTATTCGCGTTCAGATTTCGACCACGAGTCTGAAATTTCGATATGGGAACAGTCCGAAAAACTGTCACCTTGTCACCCTGTGTTTTATCGAACCTTAACCCGACACGAATTCGAAATAAAGGAAAAATCCTTGGATCAGAGGGTTTGTTACATTTGAAAAACATGATTATTCCCTATATTTCACTATTGTTCGATGTGATTTTTCGATGTAAATAATTATACAAATAATGTTACGTGGTCTTATATATACGAACAGACTCTAAGTGAGTTCTTTTTTTTTTAATACGAAGCTTTGTTTTTTGGAAAATTCTGTTCAAAATTAAATTAACATGTATGTAGAGGAACGAAAAAGAATTGGAATTTTGGAGAAAAGAAAATCATTTTAGAGAATTAGAATATCCAGTTAGTCCAGAAATTTTTTTAAAAAGATCAAAGAAAATGAAGAATAAAAAATTAGCTAAATATTCGACATAAAAGGGAGAGGAAGATTCGATTCGCATTTTTAAAAACTAAGTTTCGTATCTGAAAATTATATTCTCCACATTCTATATTTTCAATTTCTTTGTTACAGTGCACTTGAGTTTAACTTGATTCCATTTCAATGTTCTCAATGTATCATAGATTCCATCTCTGTACCATTTATACATCCATATTTTTATTCAAATTTCGCGATAAATTTTTTAGTAGCAATTAATACAATGACCCAATTTACCATTTTATTTATATATATATATATACACATATAAATGTATATGTATATGCAAAATATAGATACATATAACAAGACACCACAGTATCCAAAGGAAGTCGTTCGAAAATAAAGGAATAACAAATTTATATCCAATGATAACTAATTAAAGAAACCATCTATTTTTTACTTCCAAACGGGGTTAACATTCAATTGGCCGGATAAAGACGCAACTATAACCAAAAAAAAGGAATCGTTTAGAAAAATCCGTTTTCCACGACTCGATGCTCTGACCCGTACCAAAACTCGATTCTTCGATACAATGACACAAACACAGGTCTGTCTTCCTCTACGAATAACGGCGATGACGATAAGGTCCTCCTCTTATCGTCGATGATGGCGGATGGACGCCACCCAACCCGAAAATTACTACCCGACGATAACGATCCTTGTCCTATTTGTCTGTGTTCTTTCGATAGGGCTGACGTCTTCTCCGAGCTGCAATTTCCCTTTCGAGGACCTGACCGACGCCGAGGATTCGCTAGTGAGCGATACGGAGGACAATATCGGTACTCGTATGCCTGCCACATCCGCATAATAACGAGAACCGGGGGTAGAAACGAGACGAAAAACGAGTGAAAAAGAAAAAAAAAAGAAAGAAAAACCTTTCGAAATATTCTCGTTCGTTCGAGTACTAACCACCACGTGCTGCGCGCACAACCCTCTCGATGGGTTTTTTTAAAAGACCGTGTTCGATTTCTCTTGTGACGACGTCATATCGTTACAGCTAACAGGGGATCGATTAAAAAAATCGTTGCTGGCACGCATATTCGTTCTACCCCCGCGTGTCGTTCGATTATGTCAGCTTCAGAACAACACGTAGTGTCTGCGTAGACACTCCACTTGACCTACGTGCGGTAGTTTGTTCCTGTAAAGTCGTTGTGCAGGCCCGCGTAGTGACAAATACACGTTGTGTCGTCGAGCTGCCTAATATCTCGAGAACAAGACAGAAAGGCCTATTTTTATTTTTACTTTATTTTATTTTATTCTTTAGTTTCTGTTCTCGTTACCTTGGTTTGTTCCCCTACGTCGACGTGCCCCCGTTTTGTAGAGTGTACGAATGAGTCAACTTCTGCTTCATCGTTATAGGGATTCTATGATTGAAGGGTTCATTACGATTTTTCTTGTCCATTTTTTTAATTAGAAATAGTATCAAGTAAGTTTTTATTTTTGACGATTAAAGAAGAAAAGAGAAGATTATTTATCAAATTAATGTGTACGTATAACTTTTTCTGTTCGTTATGTGTAAGTATTGAATGGCACGTATTCATAAAAAGATGATGAACAAATTTTGGTGATTTTTATATTTTTAATCGTCACTCATTTTAGTACGTAATAAACTCTTCAATGTTTTTCCTTGTTTAGTCTGATTGCGTTCAAAGATTGCCCGATTGTTGGGCTTGTTTGTGTCGTCATTGTTCGTAGCGGTAGACTAGCCTGTTTCTATGTGTCTGCCTATATATATGTATGCCTTTGTGTTTGTCTTATCGTTTGTTATCTGTGGTGTCGTATCATCATCAATATTTTCCATCTGTTTAAAAAAAAAAAAAAAAAAATAATAATATCATGCAAGTGAACGTTCGAACGTAAGTGTTTAAACATGAATGTGTGTTCTACACATACATACATCATCTCAGTGTATCATCGTGATAATGATTTTTCATTTGAAGATTATTGAAAATATTATTTCTATAGGTATCATATATTTTAAAACGTAATCCTCTTTTATATCATATGATCATCAAATTATACGTAAATGAGGAAAAATAAATTTTATAAAAAATAAATCCGTATTTGGAGAAAATATTTCTCTTCGAAATCAACGTGCATCTATCTAGATTTATTCCACTCAATTCGAACGGGTAAAAGCAAATTTTAATTAACGTCTGTCGAAATCGATAATAAATTAAATTAAAAAAAAATGAAATAAATTAAAAAGAGGAGGGGAAAAAAAAAAGAAATGAGTAAGCAATGTCAAGTACGTGACAGTAAAGTTTTCAAGATTTCAAGTGAGAATCGGATGGAGCGGATATAGCAATGCGTTAAAATGATCGGTGCGTATCAGCTTTCGTTCGTGATCAAAATTTTAAACAGCAGATCGGAAGAGAGGATTAAAGATTTGCGAATGTCATAAAATCACGATCCTATAAATTATACATCAGATTTGAATTTCGATGTCAATTTAAATCAAAATAGAATTATCTGTATTGTTTATTCGATCCGCTATCTCTCAGCGTGGATTAAAATAAAATTTTGCTTTATTCCTTTTTTCTTTTTTTTCTTTTTTTTTTTTTATTATTATATTTCCATGAAAAAGCAACGGTAAAAAATTCACGTTCAACTACTGCACAGTTTTACGATCGCGTAATTTTGCAATCCTTTTTGCTCGCATTTATTACGTATATTCGCTAAAGTTTAATGCACCAACATCGACCACGTGGAAATGGTTTATGGTGAGTGGTTCGTCATATATTTCACATATATCCAACGAAGCAACTTGTGTTATGCATAATGTTATAAATTAAGAAGACAAGATGCATTTATCGAACAGTTATTGTTAATAGATTTAATTCAATATTAATTATTGACAATTATTTCTCTCCATAAATATTTATACAGAATTCATAAAAAAAAGAAACACTATTATTCGTATATTGTATATATACACGCATTATTATATTTTACGATATTACATATTTAACAATTCGCATAATTTTTTCCATTCATGTTTGATATCGACAGCTTCGTATTGCGAATATTATTACATTTTTTTCAGCATCATTTTTTTTGAAATTTTATATTCTGTCTTATTATCTCCATCTCATTGCACAGATTCATCTTTGTAATCTTGTTAATGTTATGTAGTTTGATGTATTCCCCTTATATACGTCTTTTTTTTTTCTTCATGTTTTACGCTATATGTATTTCACACTCTCTCTATGTATTGCAATTTTGACCTAGTTTCATGCATTTTCGTATATAATTCCGGTTGGTGCAAATTCGAGAGAGATGGACGGAATCTTCTTTATCTAATATATATGCTAATTTGCTACTTATTTTACTCCCTTACGTAAACAACATTTATCTTTCACTAAAGGAGTTTTGTAAGTAGTATATTATGATTTGTTCATCCATTCGATATTGTCAAATTTATATAATATCCGAATTGCAATTATCTTTAAACAAATATTTCTGTATAGTTTACACAAATGAAAATTAAATGTTTAATTATATATATACATATTTCGCTTATGTAAAAATTAATTGTATTTATTTTCATGTTTTTAAATGAATGTATTATATTTATACAGGTATATCTATTTTTCAAAGGATTTTTCATCGTGAAACAGAAATCTAATTATCTGTAGATATTAAAATTACTAAAAATGTAATTATATTTGTTGCATATATAAGAAAATTATTGCATATATTTTTGAAAAATTTTATAAATTTGTGGATCGTATTACATTTTATTTACATTAAATTTTGAATCATTCTTTTAACTATGATTAAAAAAATGAATCAAATTAGGCAGAGATATTTAAAATAATATTATTACAAAGCATTATTATAAAATCAACAATTTATTAATAATATTATGAAAATTTTTTCAAATTCTTGCTCTTACTTATATACTCAAATTCTGCCATTAGTTGAAAAATTTTCATACTTATAAAATCTTGAAATTTTTAAGTTTCAATAGAAAAGATGATTGGATATTCTGTTTCACTCGTTGAACGTATGTAAAACGTATTACGATAGTTAAACAAACTTTTGCAATAAATAAATTCCGCGCGTATCTACTTCTATTTCCGCTTTGTTCGCTTTGACAATCGCTATCGTTCACGTTTCTCTAAATTCATTTGTTCAATACTCCTTTCTTTATCCAGCTTTTCTGCCTCGTTTTTTGCAACCTCCAGCTAGATGTTATTTATTACATTTGATTAGCACGCTACAATTTGCAAAACATGCTGTGCATACTGTGCTCGTACAAGTGTGCCTAGATGCGGCAAATGCGTTATTCTCTTCTCACCGAATGTTTCATTTGTTTCGCATTTGAATATAATACATATTCGTCTGTTGGCATTACGTACATATCCAGTTGGTCCAGTCGATCTAGCATTCACGAGATAACGAGCGGTTCCATCTCTTTCCTTACGAGTTTATCGAGTTTTCGATCGTTAACGCGCAAGATTTTAAATTATTCGGAATACAGATTATCCGCATTTTATTCGTTCAGTCCCTTACTTCCTTCCCCATGACCGCGTTTTATCAAAAAATTATTTTTTACAATAAAAATCCAACGTTGATCGTTTAAGATATACGCAATGTTGAAGATACTAGAAATACGATGGCTGGATCGAAAGTCATATTCATAAATCCAAACTACCTAAAGTCTTTGTCTTTATTTATGTATATATATATTCATTTTTATTATCCGATTTGAATTGCTAAGAATTGAAAGAGAATTCTATTGTTCGTTGAAAAAGCTTTAAATCTTCTAAATCTTTATCTAATCCTTTGTGTGGAATCCGACTTGCTCAAGGATCAAGAGAAAATTTCGTTGTTAAATTTCTTTCTGAAACAAATCCGTATTGAAAAATTTTAAATTAAAATTAGGGACTTCCAAATTTTTTCAAAGGTTTTCTCCTGAAAACCTTTAAAGTTTAGAAGGATGAAAAATTAATCCGGGACAAAGTTGCCATCCGAAGGATTAATTAATAAAGTCTACTCGAATCATCCCAAATGACCCAGCCATCGATCCTTGTCTTGATCGATCGCGAAAAAAAAAGAAAATTTTGACGCGATAGAAAAACTTATTGGAGTACTTGCGTGTAACCTGCGTGATCGTAAATAGGATCGAGGCGAGAATTTTGCTTGTATGGATCAAACTTTCAATTTGGAACTTAACGACGACGAAGTTTCGACCCGAGTGTATGTAAAGTTTTCACGAAACGTGTAACGATCGACTGCGAACTTTCGAAGCAATCACTGCCCCACCACAGCTCGCTTCCATCATGCCGAATATTCCGTGTTTTACACGATTCTAAAGATGTTTCTCGGTCGTGCAGGTCGTGTTGGGTGTCCGCACTTCATGGCGCCGGAAGTGATCCAACGGAGACAGTACGGGAAGCCTGGTGACGTCTGGTCAGCCGGAGTACTACTTCATGTCCTATTAACCGGTACACTTCCATTCGTCGGATCTCGAGATAGACTGCGAGAAGCAATTTGCAGAGGACGAGTACAGGTAGAAATTGATTAAACGTGTAACACTTTCTTTTACTTTACAGTGAGGGAAGAAAGATGACGATATATATTTTTACATTTTAATATAACGTTTATTTTACAGGATTATTGTGCACCAACAATGAAACTATTCATGAGATAATCGTAAAACTTGCAGATGGAGACACCATTGTGGGACAATATTAGTGAACCGGCCAAGGATCTCATACAAAGAATGCTCACAACCGATGTAAATCATAGGATTACCATACAAGAAGTGCTGAATCACAAATGGCTTAGAGTAAGTTAGATTAGAATCAGACACAATGGGAGGATTTCTTTTTTTTTTTTTAGTCATGTTCAAAAGATTATGTTGATTGTTGAATGATAAAGTTTCTTAATACTTGAAAGTGAAAGTCATCAGATATGGACGAACTTTATAGATGGTTTTCATTAACAAAAATTCGGAAAGCTTTTCATCTCGATTTATTTTTTCACGAAAGTGAAACATTGTAACGTGAAAAGTTGAGGATTGTTTTTAAGGAGAGGAAATAAAAAAATGATTGAAATAATGAAATTTTTATTTCGCGAAAGTGTAACTACGAGTAAGTACAAACGATTATTCCCGACAACACGTGTATTCGTGTTTAACAATTTCTATTTAATAGATGCTCGGAGCGTATCTGCCTTCTTTTTATATCGTATCAGCTTTTCGATAAACGGCCTCATTTTCTGTTATTATATCCGGTGAATGTACGTTGCGCATGTGCACGGCATATGGTGTAATAAAGTAAGAATATACCTATATGACACGACAGTTAGCCAGTGACCTAAGGTAGCGAAGCTTGGAGTCACCCCATATATCGATGCAATACACGTGCAACTGGGCTATCGATCGCTATAGCAGGGGCAAAGTTCCACCGGTTAATGAAAATAACTGTAGCGGTGTATATTTTTCTCTGTGCCAGTTACAGTTTTTTGAACGTGACTGCACACTCGCTCAAGTTCTAAGAACTTCATAGGAAACGGGCGTAATTATCGTCCCTTTTTCTTTTAATAAGAAATTTCCCGATAGGCTTTCTCGAAACAAATATTGGACACTCCTTCTTGTTCATGAACATGCATGTAGATCGCTCGGTATATATACAAATCCATTTGTTCATATTATCCGTTTATTCCGTTTCACACACGAGGAATATTAATTTCTTTTTAAAGAAGATATATTTGTTGATTAAATTTTTTCAGAATATTATAATTTATTGTTAATTGTAGGAAAATTTATAATCACTGAAGTTAATGAAAAATCACTGTATTTTATTTTAATTAAACGAATATTAATCTCTTTTTGTTTGATATATATATATAGTAACTAAGTAGAAAATATTGTACGATATGATAATTTATCGCTGATAACACGAGAATTTCATACGTTTATGGGGTCTGGAATTAATGAGAAATAATTTATACCAGATTCGATGCTCTAATTTCAGTAGTTATTTTCTCTGGATGATTTATCACGTATGGGGATATATTTATAATATTACCGTTCGTAATTTAATGATTATATTAATGTTACGTAATTCTTAAATAAATTATATTTGTAGGATCGTGATAAGGGTGTGGCCAGAATACATTTAGCTGAAACTATAGAAGAGCTTAAGAAATTCAACGCTAGACGAAAATTGAAAGATGCTGTGAAAGTGGCGATTTCGTCCTCCAAATGGCACATCCCGTATTCGGAAATTAACGGTGACAGCTTTTTCGATATAGGAGATGATGAAGTTATAACCACAGGTATGAATATTTGTGATATCTATGTATATTGTATAGCCATAGTTATAAACAAAGGATAAAACGCAATTTAGAATTTGATTTTCAAATAAAATTATGTAAATCAAAAAAGTAAGTGTTATTATATAAGTTTTTTAGTATTTTAAAACTGTATTATATTCATATTTTTACCATATTTTATTATTATTTTATATTACTTTTAATTTATTTAAAATTACAAACAATTTATGGTTAATTATCAGTTAATTATTAAGTCATGATTATTTACAATAATAATTAAACGATTGATTAATTGCAAACTTGATTATTTTTTTAATTATATTTATTATTATAGTATATATTCTAAAATTATATATATTTTTCAGGTGCTGTAGCTGAAATTATAGACTCTCTCGATGATATTGAAGTACTTCAAGAGAGTGGAAGACTGACGCGTGCCGAGATACTTAATGCAGTTGATGATTATCGTCTTCGAGCTATTTTAGAGGTACGATTATATTTAAGATATCGTAAAACAGTTTTAAATTTCATATCAAAATAAATTTCATATTTCGTAATTCTAAAATACAGTTTCCAGTTCTTTAAGTATGTTATTTATATAAATTCAAATATATGTATAGCATCAAGAATTTATAAAATAATTATAATCACAAAATTTAGGCAAATAGACAAATTTCTAAAATATATCTTCGTCATATAGATCTCTATCTTATCTGCTTACTTACTATATATCGATAATAGAATGAAGATAATGATAATTCGTTTAAAATTAATTACTAAGATTAGATATTAACGTTATTTAATTTGTGCACACTAACGATATATAATTTTTATTAATTTTTTTATATAATTATTTCAATTTTTATTATACTTATCATTTAATTATACTTATCATTAGTCCTTTTACTTTATCGACATACGGTAATAGTTTTTATTCGTGGCGCCACTGTCGATTTCTATTGATTTCAAGGTCATCCCATGCTCCACTGTTTCGTTCCACAGTTTCAACCCTTTATCGTGTTTATATCCCGAGGGAAGAGGTACGCGCCCTCATTTTATTCGGGAATAGGGCGCAAGCGCTTGATCCTTGATTATCAAGATGGCTGACGTGCTGGTCTGATAAACAAAATGCTATACAGGATCGCAAAATCGTCACAATTCATTTTCCAGTAGACAGATGTGTACGTGTATCTCTGTTATATAAAGACATATGAGATCAATAATTTATTTGTTAGAATTAGGAATATCGTAAACAAAAAGATGCGGCTTTGTCAATTAATGTTCATCGGTGAAGTCGAATTGGCCGGTGATCTCCTCGAAATTGCCTATCTCTTGGTAAGTAAATCGATTTCAAACGAAATGTGGGTAATTATCTCGGCGTTGATTTTGTCTTTTTCTTTCGTCGGTAATGTAAACAATACCATCGTTCCATTCATCACACATGATCTTTCGCTGCACCGCGACGTGATAGGACATCTGAAGGCTTCGTGATGAACTAACCTGTTTTCCCGCGAATACGATTAGTACATGGCTGGGGTAGGCTTAATAAACGGATGTGTGGAAATTAATACGTGATTTATTTCAAGTTTATTCAACCATTTGGATGAAACTGGATTTCGAATTTGTTTTAGTATTATTGCGTTTAATTTATCTATGTAAGTATTTTAATAACTATTAATAACTATTGACTATTATAATTTATATATGAGTATGGAAACTGTATTGCAAAATATACGAAATGAAGTTATCACATATATTTTTCACACACAATATACAAAAGAGTATATTGACATGAACACAATAACCAAAGTTATTGGATTTAATGAATTTTGAAATATCTTTATAGTTTTAGCCGTGGAAATTCAATACAAGGATTAACGCAGTTGTTCTTATTCAGCTTTACGATAGGATTTCGACTCGAGTTCCAACGCCATGTCGAGCGCCACAGACAGACGCTGTTCAGCGTGCGCGAGAGGTCGAAGAACTTCTTCGAGAAATAGAGCATTCAGCGATACGAAACATCGATAGGGCGGATCTTCGGGAACTCCATGAACTTTTGGTCCAGCCACACATGAGGGTAAGTCTTCGAATAATTTATTTAAGTGCTATCGGTACGATTCTGGCGCGAAATGGATAATGAATATAACATATACGTATAAAACCATATTGCTATATAATATTGTGGTTATGAATCGAAGATTAATATTTGAAACTTTATATAATCAAAATTTTATTTTAGCAACATATATGTATATATTAATAATATAGTAAAATAATATAGCATAAGTAATATTATATAAAATTATGTAATATTATATTATATAATTATTACTATATAGTTAGTATATACTATATTGCTAAGTAATACTATTATTCTATAATTAATATTGTTATTATATAAGTTACAAATAATGAAATAAGGATACAAACGAAATTTGAAGGAATGTATTATAAGTACTAAGTATATATTTTAGAACAGGGAAGATATAATGTAAAAAATTAATTTCAAAACTGTAATAACTATAAAAGCAAATCATTTTATCAAAGTAAAATTACTTTTATCCATGGATTAGATAAAAGTATTTGAAGATTGTGTATAATATAAATTTCACTGGTATATTTTTTATCAAATTATGAACTGAATTTTATAGAAAAAATAATACTATCAATATTAATATCAAAAAGGTCTCTTTATAGTTCTTTTTTTTTTATAGAAATTCTGTTTTGCATTAATTATACAGAAAAAAATTTTGACTATTCCAAATAAATTCTTTCTTTGGAATAGTCATTGAGGATATAAAGGATATATTGTATTTAGTAAAATTTTATTATAAATGAAAATATTTCTAGATGTTACATTAAATTAAAATGTTAAAACATATTAACCTACAATATATAAATTAACATTCAAAGTTTTAGCTGCAGAGAATTATTTAATATTGTATAAAATTTCATTATACATTTCATAATACAATATTTACTATAATATAAAATTATATTATTCAAGTTAATTCAACCATGCAATAACCATGTATATAACAAATATAACATTCAGTTATAAGATTTATAAAATTTTTTAACACGTCGGTTAAAACTATCATTGCCATAGAATCAATTCGTACTTACAATATATCCTCCCCTCGAAATTTAATCTAACTACTTAATAAAATATCTTTCACATGATCACAATCTTCAAGTATCCGTATTTTCATTTCAAAATTCAAAGAAAATACGCTACACAATTTACTATAAAGACAGAATTAAAAAATCGCTTTATGAATGAACTAAGAAATTAATACATTCCTTCAAGTTGTCAAATTACACATTCTTCTCGTAATCTTCAGACACATATTTTCATTTCGAAATTGAAACAAAACACGCTGCATACTGGCACAAAAAGATCGTATGATTGCGAAAACACGTGGAAAATAGGTCGACGAATTGGTAATCGTTACAATACACCGTATTCCCTTTCTTCCCTAGTCTTCTCGCGTTTTTGAAGGTGTCAATGCGAAGGGGTCTCGCGACGTACTCGCAATTACATCGTTCCCTCTTTTCCGCCGTGGCACTCGTCGCTGGTGGTAGTGTATTTGCCGCGGTGTTTGACATTGCCTGCGATACACCGTAAATAGGGCACAGAAATGTAGGTCGATCGTTAAAATTCTCATTTAAAAATCCCGTAGCTGTAGCGTGAGGAACACGTAAAGAGGGGAGAAAGATTGCAGGAAAGAGCAGGACAAATATGGAGAAAGAAGGAAGAAAAGACAAATAGGGCCGGACTAAAAGAACGATAGGATGATGTTACCGTGAAAAGGACGGGTTCTGATGCGCGAATGGATTTGCGTGCCCATCCTGAGTGCTGACTTATTAATTTTTTCCATTCAGCCTGATTGCTAGACATTCATTGTTCCACGTCTTGTTTTTTTTTTGAAAAATTACGTTGTCTGATTCTGGCTTGATTAGAGTTATAAAAACGTATCATTTGCCTTCCATGTTGGCGTTTCAATTTGTTGGAGAAATTTTCCTTTTGATAATAGGCTAATTTATAAGAGGAAAGATTCATTATTTTTATTTTCATGATATCAATTAATTTTAAAATTTAATTTATAATTAAGATAAAAAATTTATTCTCTTTTCAAAAATGTATAAATTATATATATCGTTTAAAATCAAAATTCTAAATTTTAATATTTTTATAGTGAAAAAGATTATATCAAAATTAATTATTCTCGGATAGAATATTATATAAAATGCAAATTTTAAGTAAATTAGCTTAATACAAAATAAACTGAAAAATTTTCTGGCTTGTGTATATTTTTCTATAATTTTAATTCAAAATTTAAATAACTAACTTTTAATTTATATGAAATAGTTGTGAAATTTTAATTAATACAATATCATACAAAGTGAACAAAATTTTCTTTAAATTTTATTATATCTAGAAATGAAACTAAGCAAAGTTTCTAGTTTAAAAAGTATTCAACATGTTTGGACTCAAGATTTTTGAGAAATACTCGTACGAGGGAAGTGCATGTTAAAAGATACGAATAATGGCCAGGGTCGTATTAACGCTCTCTGTTAGAGTTTGAAAATGTCCAGAGTGAAACTACAGTTCTAGAAATGATAAAGTACAACTAGCGTTCAAGCGTTCAAGAGTCACGATACGAGTTTCAATGGAAACGAACCGAGTTTCATATATCTGTCGTAGTAAAAAAAAGGAATTCACTTTATGCGAGAGTTTGTTGGTCGTTTTCATATCATCAAATTTTTTTTTTTATTATACTCGTTTTACTATTTTAGAATTTTTCATTTATATTGAATATATTTTCCACGGAATATAGTATTTATTTTTAAAAATCATTTTTTGTCTTTATATTTGAGTATCTTTTGCTTTTTAATTCGAAATAATTATTTTTCCCTTGTAAAATCAGTGCAGTAAAAATTAAGGGAGATATTGAAATAAATTTTCATAGTGAAAACGATCTATAACAAATTTTAATTATGTTGAGCCTAAATTTGTGATTTCATTTAATTTAGATATAATTGGTCATAAAAGTATTTAATTATATATTCGATGTATCTCATAGAAAATTATATTTCACTAAAAGAATACAATTCGATGCTTTTGATATGTATATGCATATGTATATATAGTACATGACATTTTAATTACAAGTTATAATATATATAATATTTAATATTTCAATTTTTATATTCTTTTTATTGACATGTGAAAAATAGGTATTGAAAAACGGAGAAAAACATAATGATATCTCATATCAAATGTATTGATTTCCAAATTACAATTTTTTTGAAAGATTAAAATTCTATACATTAATTTACAAAAGAAAGCATCACATGAAATATATTTATTTTTCATTGAAAAAGTAGAAGATACATGAATAAATTAATAAATAAAATTATATAAAAAAATATCCAATTCATGCATACAAAGAATTATCAATACTGTATATATGTAATATATTTTTAATACAAATATATTATAAACAAATATTCCAAATATTATATTTCTAAAATATAAAAATGTTTTTCCTTTGACACAAAATATAAAATCCATCCAAAAGTAATATAGCATCCAGTTGTCAATTTTGAAAAAAGGATACACGAGATAGCGTCTTTCAAAGCGTCATGTGAACTATATATGTACATATGTATACACATACATAAAGAATCTTCAGAAATATCGTCAGAATAGGTATTTGCACGCGAGATATCTCATTCTTGGATAAAGAGGAGTTAATGTTGCATCATCGAATAGGTTCACCGACTCACTGGCATAGGTCTCGTTTTAGAAGCAATACTTCAAAGAAAATGTTTGTCAACAGCTTTCTAAACTGTTGCATCAGACGTGATCTGAATGTTCAATAGTGTTTACAATCGATCAATCGTATCCAAGACTATTCAGACAGGGAATGGCGGAGAAGTTTGGTAAGAAATCTAAATCCTGGTTTCTTGTTTGCTGGTTGTTCGTTCGGAGACAACGAATATTCAAAGCGTATATTTCGGTAAACAGTGGCGTATAAATATTCGCGTTTTTAATATTAAATCGAGTTCGAGAGAGGAGTATGGAGTGACAGGATAACAGAAATAGAACAGGTGGTTAGTTATTCCGATCTTTCGGTTGTCTAGCCATCGAAATAACTACGAATGCGACATGCAGTTTATTATCGTAACGTAATATATAGCTTGTTGGTTAGGTAAATATTTATAGATGTATCGATTAAATAATTAAGATTGTTAAAATAGTTTTTAGTGGGTCATATCCATTGTGGTTGAAATATTTGTGAATTGATTTTGTTTTTTTTTTTTTTTTGGTTAATATTTTTAAATACATTTAAATAAGTTATATTATTTAAATGTATAATTATACTATAATAAATTGTAGATAGAAATTGTATATACTGTTAGTTACAAAATTATCGAACTACATGAGATATATTTTATAAAAGAATTTATTATTTTTTGTTTAGTTGTTTGTAAAGATAAAAACAATGTTTGTTTAATTTCAATTATTAGATATAAATAGTTTTTCTTTTTAAATATAACAATTGTAATGAATATCTCCTTAAAAAAAATATATTTATTGAAAAAAAATTTAGATATTAAATATTTTCTGGAAAAATCAATTGGCTTTCTTTTACAAGATTTTTAATTATGTTGTAAATATATTAATATTATGGAACATCTTATTTAATCAATTTGAACAAATATTTCTTACATTATTGGAATAATTTAATATAGTCTACGATAATAAATGTTCCTTTTTTATTATTTTCATTTTTATCATCATTTAATTTTTAAAATTTTTGTTAAAATGAAACAATACGATTCTTTTAAAAACATCACGATATATCAAAGCAATTTGTTGCTCTTCTATTTAGTAGGACAACTGTGATTGGCTATTTCGGACTTGTGCACACGTACTATCTATTCAAATGGTTTATACATAGATAAAGATTCAAAAAGATCGAGGATTGATCAATTAACTCCTGTTATATTTTCCCTTGTACGTTTTGATTCCCACTATTTTTTAACGTTCAATGTATTAGTTCGTTAGTATGCATCGAGGTCAACTACAAACTTCAATCAAAGTAGAAAAGATCAATCACGTTCGATTTCATACTAGCGCGGTTAATCTATTATACGTTTATTAGACGGAATAAATTTTATCAATACAATTCTTTGAATTATTTATATACAAAAATTACATATGTAAATGTATTTGTAAAAAAAAATGAAGATTAAATGTATCGTATTTCATCTTTAATATTTCAAAATATAAAATAAAATTGCTCATTTTTTATTTTTGAAATTCTTAATCTTCAAGTTTTTCTATTTTATTAGTTTTTTGAAAAAAAGAAAATTTAATTCCAAAATACATTTCATCAGTATCAAGTATAGATATATTTCTTATGCAAGGAATTTTCAATCTCCCTTTTAAATGTAGAATCTCATATCACTTTTAATGAAGAAAAGTATTATATTATATTCTAAGATCATATGAATAATATTGATTATTTCAATCTTTTTTCAAAAATCAAATTCTTCAATAAGAGCAAAAGTTTTTAATTCACTTTAACTAAAGATCAATATTTGAAGTAGAATAGTATATTTTTCAATTTTTCAATCATTGTCATCATTCTATTCTACATTATCTCATTTTCTGTCATATAGTACCATACCTGTATATATCATCAACTCAACCAATAATAAAAATAGCTGTGGCCAGAAGTGTCTTACACTATAGTTCATGATGATTTTTGCCTAACCTTTTCTCATCTCTATACAATATCCATGCACAATACATACATTTCCAATATGATACTTGAAGTATAATGTCGAAACGTGGGCGTAAAAAGTACTCTTAAAGTTGGGTCACGATTGATTCATGTTACATCTTTCAGTAGCACGAGAACGATGGTCCAGACTCTCCAAACCAATTCACAATTGTTGGCAAAGGTTGCTACTTTTTCTATTCTATTTTTGGAACAAAGAACTAGAAAATTTCCTTTCCAAAATACATTCTGTACACTTCTCTTCTACTAATACAAGTATTTTTTTTTCCATTTACAATATTTGTATTTTTGAGACTCAAGTTTAGATCCATGCACATTGCAATGCATTTCTTATATTTCATCAATTACACTTCCATTACGTTCTTAAGATCATCATAACAATTCCATCCTCTTTCTCTCTTATTCCATTTATTCTCTATATACAATTCCTCTTAAAAAATCAAATTTTTCTATTACACATCCAACATGATACCAGGCGAAAAATTATCCTTAAACTCCACGATTGATTCACGTTACACGTTTCAGTAGAGAACGATAAACTGGTCTTCTAGGCCAATCGGCAGCTGGTGGCGTTGACGATGCTGCGAAAACGTCGGTTCCTCGAACGCGGGGGTTGCTGGTCGTGTCGCGCCGTTAGTAGACCAGGGTTGGACGGAGGGTGAGACGGAGCCAGGGCAAGAGCTGAGGTGAGGGTGGGGGTTGCTCGTGGGGAGGGTTGCCGGCCGAGGGTGGTGGGCGTTCAAGCTACGAAAGCTAGTATGTCGCAGAACGTAGATCGCGAGCGACGCGTTCCGCTTCCCCTTTCGTTCGCAACTTTCGTCCACGACGTCCAAGCGTGTCCAATCCCGGGGGTTGCCGATCGCGTTGCCGAAAACACGTGGAGATGATCACGGCTCGGTGACAGTTCGCGTGCGACCCAGTTAGGCGTCCAGTTCTATCTCCATCCGGCGTGACGTGCCGCGAAACATCCGTAACCGTTCGTTTTTACGACGCGACGTTTTCTCCGGGATGTGCCTGTAAACAGCCGGCAGTTCCATACTGGAGCTCGACACGACCTCTCGCGAGCGTGACGTATTTCCACCTGCCGTCCCAATATTGTGGTTTATCGGTTGGTGATCGAGACACGGCGTGTCTCACAGATGGAAGTGTGTTGTTCGACCGGAGTTTCGTGATTCCGGGGTATGCTTTCACCTGCGACGCGACACGGGAGAGGATCCACCACGGGGGAGGGATACGTTGTGTCCCATTGACCCACGTTACCTTTCCATTATCCGCTTTTCCCGGTCATTCACGAGTTGTCCATCTCGAGCTCGAACCGCTGGGTTTGCAGGCTGGCCTGTTTCAGCTCGATGATGCCGCTCGCCTACTGCGCTTGTTATTCTTGTTCGTGTAAATTGTTTCCTTGGGCTAAGTATTTTGTTAATTAGTAGAAAACAAATTTGAGAAGTGTACGTGGAATTTATTTACATTTATTTGTTTAGATATTTCGATGGAGAAATGGAGGTCGATCGAAACGAATTGAATTATATTTCTTAAATTATGTAAATATTAGAAATTTGTTTAGAAGACTTTTTTTTTTTTTAGAGAAATTTGAATTTGCAGTTGTGTTTGTGTAATTACGCAAATAAGGGATCAGGAATTTATTTAAAGATTTTGATATTTGCATCGTAGCTGATGATACGTCTGTTTCACGTGGGTATATCTAATTTCGAGAAGTATCTGGAAATATCTGTTTTCGCGGGATATCTGTCCGTTTCAATCTGGGATAAAATAGAGGGGAGCATTCGACGTATCGGTCAGATCTTTCGAGTCTGTGAAAAGCTGGATCGCGTTTCGTGCGCGTGTGAAAGAATCTCGTGTGGTGTTGGAGGGCGTTGATCTCGCGGGCGGTCACCGCGTGGAAAAAGCCGTCGAATGTCTTCGCCGTGAATAGAGTGCACGCTTCTTATGTAAGCTTAACCAATGGATACAAAAGAGTGATGTTGGACTGTAATATTCTCGAGTATCGCTTTGCGGTACAGTAGGATGACGTAAATATTGGCTGGTCCGGATGAAAACAGAAGCGGATGATTAGGCAGGGGACACGTTAATGCACCACCGCTGGTATTTTAGGATCTCGACAGAGTTTTCGAAAGACCTTCATGCCGACGAAGTTCTCTTTTAAATCCCTCGAGAAACTTTGTAATTTTTTTTTTTTATATTCTTCGATTCTTTAATTATTCTTTAATTAATAGATAATTAATTACAGATAATCAATTGAATTTGATTATTTCACTTCTTTAAAATAAAAATCTTCCCTATTTATCCATTTTAAAAGATATATTAGGAAGTTCTTTCTAATTAAAATTAAAATGTGTATTTCATTTCGTAGAAATTCGTCTAATTTATTTATCCGAAAAATTAGAAAGCAAAATTTCGTATAGGAAATTTTAATCAACGGTATTATAAACGGGACTATATACATTATATAACGATTCATTCTTTCAGAGAATATTCGATTCGTTACGAGATTGAACAGAATATAATCTGTCCCAGAATAAAATTACCTACTCGCATCCTGCCACGAAATAAACCTATCGATATTTCGTTAAGCGGCGCGCTGTGAGCCGCTAATGAATTTAGTCTTGATTGACCGAAAACCAATAATTTCGCGGGTATCCCCCCTCCGGATAACTTAACCACCGTTCTCCGATCGGTGCGGTAGATTCCTCCGATTGCAACCGTATTTCACTTCGTATCCCATTCCATCGTCATAATCGGTTCATCTTGCCAGCCCAGAAGTGGCTCTCCCTCCCTATCGCACGATCTTTGCCTCCGGCCGACCCCTCCGTTCAACGACGTTGAATCTCGTATCGTGGACAGGTTGTCTGACTCAGCTGTTAAGAAAAACAGGCCTCGAAAACTCGGTATCCGTGATCTGACAGGATAGATACACGTATTTATAAAAATATGGAACACCTTTGGAACGACAGATTTCAGAGACATCAAAATGATGAAAAAGTTTATATGTATTTAAGTTAGACGAAGAAAAAATAGAGCAATCATTTCATTTAATTGGAATTTATTAAAATATAACTCGTCGATCAAATCTTATGAGACTTGCGTGTAATATAAACTTTTTCCGTTTCGTTTCGAATTCATTCTTGAAAGATTTAAATTTTTGTAAGCATCCATTCTTGAACATTTGGCTCAATCGTCTGGGATCTTAAAATTCCTTGTTTTAACTCCAATGTCTTAGCTAGCATTCTATCGGCTTTTGCTATCGGTATAATCGATAATCCTTTGGGGATTGCTCGAACAGTTGCAAAGAATGCTTGGGGAATTTGTGTGTTTCCCCTTGAATCGTTTCGATTTAAAAACGCCTACGCTCTTCACCCTCCGGAAACCGTTCGATGTTTCATCGATGCGCGACTCGATGAAATATCCTTTTTTTTTTATCGAGAAGCCTCCCTGCCAACAATTTGTTACGCCGTGTATTGGATGTCCTTATATTGGCTCGAGAAAAAATAAAGGAAAAATATTTCAAGCTTCGGTATGCGCGTCATTTTTTCCGTTACACGGTTCCGTGCATCCTCATCGTGCAGGCTCATTTTTCTTTTTCGAGGGAAATGTAGAATTGTTCTTTAAATGTAGCGTTGCGTTTTTTTTTTCATTGTTTATAATCTAATTATAAAAAAATGTTTCTGGCGAAACAGTGGTTTTTATTTCCGTTAAAATTTTTCACGCGCTACGATTTCAAATATATCATTTCTGTAAATAAATTATATCGAGTGTGAGAGTGCCTATGCATCAGGATGCAAATATAAATTTTTTTATTATGCGAGATGATAGAAAAATGAATTGATCGTATTAAACGTTTTTCCTCTGCAATCTCTTGTATGCATCGTATAGTGAGATGTATATATAGACGTAGCATGGATCTTCTTATGGGAATTGATTCGTTGAATTAACAGTGAATTAAAATTTAATCGCATCAAATTCAACAATCTATACTTATTTTAATAATATTTAAATCTTATAGGTTGTATATATTTATGAATATATAATCAATTTGAATTTAATTTAATTTTTTGATTTGAAATTTTAATTTCATTCGAAAAAAATTTAAAAGACAAGTGTTATGTTTTTTTCAAATTTTTAGTAATAAAAGATAAGCAATTATCGTGACAATTGTATACGATGATTCAAAATCTTTCCAATCTTTTTTTTTTTTTAATAAATCATAACTTTAAAAATGATTATTAAATTTAAGATTATTAATTTTGTCTGTGTTATTCTCTTTTAAAATTTTTTTAAATATAATTCCTTCTTAAATAGTTTATCAGTTTTTATAAGAAACAAGTTACATTACTATTTATAAGAACAAGAGGCGTTAAATTTTGTTTAGAATGTACGAAGATTAAGATAAATTTCCTTTTTTCATCATGACAAATTTCGTTTAGAGTCAGTTGTTTTATGAAGTTTCCAATTTGAAAGTTCATTCTTCTCTATCCTTTTCTCATTGAGTATGCCGGTCGCGCGAAAATTTGTCTCGCTTGAAGTTAGGTGACTCTGTCTTGAAAATTCCTTGAATACTTTAATAATAAGGTTTTAGTTTCATCCCAGAAATTCCGTGCATAGTCTAGCTAGTTTTAAAAGCGCAAGTGTAGTTTGTACATATTCTTACTTTATATAGTATCGATGTTATAAAACAATGTATTCGTGTATGGGTGAATGTTGGAGAAATAGTGAAATTGATGATGCAGGTTAGATAATTTACATGAAAAAAAAAAAATCTTTTTCAAAATTATAAACGAGAATTCTAAATAATTATAGTTTCCATATATTTCGCACAAATCAGAGTTTTTTTTCTTCTTCTTTAGAATTAGTGCTCGTGAAAAATTATTAAAGATTTTAGATATAAAAATTTCATGCTTATTATACGAAAAATGTGTATTATTTATATATTTTTTTTAACACGTTTAACATTTATCTCCTTGTATCCCTATTCGATATCTGTTTCGTTTTTTAAATTAAAAAAAAAATTTTAAATGTCACTTTGATTCCTTTGTATTATCACTAAATCCTCCATTCCCGGATAACAAAATTCTGACGGAACAAATTCAGACAAAACATTAAACTACTACGATAAAAAAAAAAAAATAATCCACAAATCCAAATGTTTCAGTTATATTGAAAAAGCTTTCCACTATTATATGTATATATATTTCTCGGTTATATTTTGCAAGAATTTCAATGATAAAAGATTATCGATACTGTACAAAAAATAAGATATATGTAATATAAAATTATATAAATTATATGTTATATAAATTATTTTGTACATATGAATGTAATTATGTTTTATGTATAGATATCGTTCTTCATATATTCAAATTCAAATCATTCGCGTATATACGTACAGTAGATATCCATTTATCAATGTAAAACGAAATTATATATTACATTTCATTCTGATTTTTAACGTTTCGAAACTATTTTCGTGGAAATTATCACATCGAAATTATCAATCGATTTTATTATTAATTTGGCACAAGTTTCGATGCTTAACAAGGTCTAAATTATCGGGCCAATCTCGATTACAATTTTTGTAAAACGTGTGTATGTATGTATATATATATATATATGTATATATATAAAATCTTTGGCGTTTCACTGTGTACATGATCGTGGTACCGTCTCGATAAATTCTACAATAGTGCATACGTATATCTGGCAAGCCTCTGATTTTTTACTTGTTGCGAAATTAATGAGTGGTCGATAGCGATTTGGCACGGTACGGTCTCCAATTTTGATCGTAATTCAATGGAAATGAATTTTTCGTAATTCGTTAGCGGTGTAATTTTCGAGGATATTCGTTCTTTTAAATTCGCTTGATCTACATTTCGATGTATCGAGGTGGATAATTATCGGACTGAAATTTCATGAATTATTTTTGACAATACTTTATCCAGTAAAATTTAATAAAAGCAATTTATGACTTTTATTTTTCTTTCTTTTTTTTACAAGTTCAATTTTTGATTTCTTCGTTACGTTCTATTTAAATAAGATTTTTCTTTTTATTTTTCACGTGAATTATAAATTATTTTCATTATGAATTTTAGTATTCCAGCTTTACTTCGTATGATATTGGGTATTTTAATATTAAAAAAAGATTTATTTGATTTTGGATTTCTTTTTCTTTGTTTATTGTCGTTTTTCTATTTATTTTATTGTGTCAAATAGTTTATCCACTGTAAATAATCTTTCATAAGCCGACAGTAGTAAAAGTAAATTTTCTATAATTCTATGCATAGAATAATCGATTCCAAAATTCTAAAAATCTTCGAATACATCTCTTATTATTTCCTTCAAAAAAATTATCTGAATAGAATATAATTATAATCCCTTCAAATGCTAAATTGTTTCTAGCAACTTTTGTTGAAATTTTACCAAGTTCGGGAATATTCTAATCGTTTTAAATAGCTCTATTATAAGTCTTTAAGTTAATTTCTTAATAAATTTCTTCTTCTTTTGTATATACTTAACTCTTTCAATAAACAGCAATTTAATTAATGATTTAATAAATATATCATAAATACATTTTATCTTTATAAATCAAATTCAATTCTAATCTAAAATTCCATCAAAATATTATTAAACGTTATTAATTACGAAATAGCGAATTGAATTTTAACAATTATCCAAAAAAATTCTATATCATCAACCTATTAAACCCATCTCCATAACCGTATCAATTTCATTCACCAAATAAACGATATGGACGAGGCAGAATATCAAACTACCGCGTCCGTTTCAAAAACTCTCTAAAAAACAAATCACATGTTCCTCTATACAAACAACCATCCCTTTCCGCCTCAAATCTTCGCGCCTTCTAACCCTCTAAGTTTCATCCTTTATCCGCGAAATCGAGCAGAACCGATAATAAGAAACAAAGAGAAAAAAATATAGAGACAGAGAGAGATACAGAAAAGTAGAAAAGTAGAAAGAAAAGGGATGCGAAACGGGGAACTCTGCACAGTCGTAGGAGACCTGCGCGTTAGCGCATTGATTGAATTTTGTACGGGCACGTTGATGGAAGAGAGGGAAACCGTGGAACGACAGAGGGATGGGCTGGCGGAGGGTTGCTAGATTTTTGAGAGTGGGGAAGGATCGAGCGGGGATTCGAAGCGGCGGCGGGTCGTCGGGTCGGCGAAATTGTCGGGGGCGAAGGGATGAAGCTAACAGCGCACACCGTCTTACCGAATCTCTTCACTATCCTCTTCCTCGAAGTTGCGGCTTCCACTTTTCTTATATCCTCCTCCTCGCCTCGATTCACTTCTTTTCCGCCTCGCCTCCTTGTCGTTTCGTTTCGAGGGGGAAGAGGAGAGGGAGCCGCCGCAACCGCGGCCGTCCATGGGGGCTTTCGCTGTTCTGACACTGTCAACAGACCGCGAAACTATTCGCCAAGATCGTTGGAAGTTTCGGATACGATTCGTCAACTTTAACATTACCGGGGATTTGCGACACGCTCGAGTTGGAGCAAGTGGATTGGGCCGAGGGGTTGAAAAGTTACTATTCGAGTACGGATGACGAATTCTGTTTGTAGGATTAATTTCTTTCTTTTTCTTTTTCATCTTGTGGATAAATCTTAGAAATGGAATTACTCGTGCCCAATGATGTAGGTAATTATCGAAGAGGGAAATATTTTATTGAGGTAGTTTTTAGCGTGGAATTTTCCCTTTAAAAAGGCCCTCATTTAATCCTCGATCCTTTGAATCCAAGCTGGATTTTTAAATTGAAATTACACGTGGAACAATCTTAATATTAATGTGCATGTGCATATTTTTAATCACTTTCTTTCGGAATAATTAATATTCAAATTCGGTGCAGCAAAAAACTTATTTTCGTTCTCCCTTCCTCTGATACGAAGATATATGTTGTAGAGAAGAATTTTTATTCCAAGTAAGGGAAAAAGCATATAGAGGAAAGCTTAAGAGCTAAAGAGCGGGGGTTTAAAGAAAAATAGTGATGTCGGCTATTCTGTTTTAAAAAAATTAGTGGTGGAAAGTAAAAAAACATCGCTGTCGGTTAGGAATTTATCATTGTGCGAGAGAGTAGACGAGAATGTTACATAAGAATGTTTTTTTCGTCGCTGCTCAGCCCTCCTTGGAAATTGTCTTGGCAGAACGAGAGACCATTCTTTCGAGTTAAACTCATTGGAAAAACAGCTTCAGATTAAAGTGTTATAAGTAGCATTCTGTGTATAGGAAAACGTGTTTCCAGTAAGATAGAGAAAGTCCAGGAAGGAAATTAAGAGATGGAGAACTTTTATTTTAAAATAAAATAAATTATCACTTGGATTTATTTTTAGGCGTTATATTTTATTTTATTATATGTGTATATATGTGTTACGTTTTTTAATCGAAGAAAGAGAGATTTCCATTCCATAAACAAACTATATTTGAATCGCAGTTTTGAATTATATTTGTTTTATCGAATGTTGTTGGAAACGAACGATATCATAAACTTTTATCAAATTTCAATTGGACAAAATCTAATCCTTTCACACCTGTTAATTGCTAGTTTCATTTTTCTTTTTCACTTTTATTTCTATTTTTAATTTTTTAATTGAACAAATATAAAATATTTATACGATAGATAGACGAATTATCTAGCTATTCCTAAAATTTATAAAGTTATTGTTATGTAATCAAAGGATATAAGATATAAGCAAAGGAATAAATCTGATATTTGAGTTTTAATTCATTAATTCATTATATTATATTAATACAATATATATTAAATTTATATCAAATGAAATAATTCGATATTTATAATTCGATAATGAGATTAAAAATAATTTTGTGAAAGATTCTATGGAATATAATGTATTAGTAATCTAAAAAAAAAAATAGTTGATCGTTCGAATCAAACGCTCATATATCAGTTCGTTCATGTAATTCATCCACAATTTGTCAGTCACAGTGGCTTGTAAAAATCAATTAGCAGAGTTAGTTCTTGCAGTAAAGAAGAAGAATGAAACTGCTTAGCTAGAAAATTACGGGTCTGAATACATAATAGGGGCAGTATTTCTCTTCACCTGAACCGCTGTTCGACCGAATTTTCAAGGGTTCTTGATATACATACCTGTGTTTTGCTTGCATTCGTAAAAAAAGAAAAAAAAAAGAAAAGAAAAGGAAAAAAACACGTACGTATATATAGAAACTCATTCAAAATTATTCGAACACTAACATACAGGAAAACATACATCTAAACCAAAATATACTGATTTTAATGTTAGTTCATGTATGTGTATACAATGGATTACACATGGAGCAATTTTTTCTTCCAAACGAAAAATCTCTTCGAAGAAATAAAACCCATTCTCAGCATTCTTTCGTATTTTGAATACAATTTCACTTGGAAATCTCTTCTGTAAGATAAAGAGATCCGAACATTTTAAATATTTAAACTTTTGCTCTATCTCCAACTACTTCAAAGTTATTTCTTTTTTTTTAAACGAAGAAAAGATTGAAGTTTTCAAAGTTTTTCCCTCATCGAGTCGAAACGATGACTTTAAAGGAAAGAATTCATACACGTAATCTCTAAAAATAGTGTATACATAAATCCCTTACGCTAATTAGAATAGTATTTTCAAAATCTAAATTCATCTTGCACGTTCATAATTTTATTCGCAGTAAATATATACTCTCACGATTCACAAAGTACGTGTATATACTTTGCCAGTTTATTTCAACACAAATCTCTGATAAATCTCGCGCGTCTAGTAGGGAATTTAAGATTCCTTCGAATCACGTGATCAGCGGCCTGAGGGAATTCGGCGATATTACTAGTTCTTGTGTTTCCTGGCAGGCAAGCATTCAGGTTATGCAGGTTTTGTCATCGAGCCTCTTTGTTTGCGTTCGAGCATGAAAACGCGCTCATTCCACGCTCATCACCCCCTAACTTCCACACCGTGATACTGTTTTTTGATTTAGTACACTCTCCTCCTCAATGTGTGTACGTGCTACGTGCATATTTTTTCCTTCCATCGTCGTATCTCGCACCGTTGACAATACCGAATGAGGATTTTTTTCTTCTCTTCTTTCATGGGTTCCTGTATTGTGTTTGTGAGGACTTTGTCTCTGTGCACTAAGACCGCTCGTTACACCCAATATTCTCGGAATAATATTCAAATTAGAAACAAAGGGTGCGTTTGATTTTTATCACATATGCAGCTTGAAGTTAATTACGTATATGCAAAGGAGAAATATATTTGATTTCATTTGTTTCAATTTTTTCTTTTTTTTTTGTGAATTCGATAATAGAAAAAGACACTCGTGAAATCTTTTATTAATGTATGCGATTATATGTTAAGTTATGATCGATGTTGTAGAAAGTTTTATTGATTAATAATTCATAGTGTGATATCATTTTGCAGTATAATTAGGCGATTATTGATTAATTAATTACTTTGATCAATTTTTATATAAATATTGGAAATATTAGCAATAATGTCTGTGATTTTTCATATATATATCGAAATATGCATTTCTTTTCTAGAATCTTATGTTCCATCTTTATGAAAAAAGTTTCGTAAAATTTATACTAAGATTTCAAACGAAACAATAATATTTGAGTTAAAGCATAAAATTTAATTATATGATAATTTTAGAAGCTTTTATTTCTTTTAATGTGCCATTTGATTTTATTTTATATAAATATTATTTAATTTACTGTTTCAATTAATTACTTTATGGTGTTAGCAGCATCGTTTAATAATTTTTCCTTATTTAAGAAAGATATATAAATAATAGAATAAAAATGCCAAACAAACATAGAACGAATTTTCTAGTGCACGAAGAAGTATCTTTTTCTTTTTTATAACAAGAATGTATTTCAACGCTGTAATTCTGATCCTCAAACATATTTTTATCCATCTACTTACTAATACGATCAGTTAGCGACCTCATCTGGATCAGGCTTGGATTAAAATTGTTTTTGAACGAACGCCAAGATATTCTTCTAGCAGCGAATATTTTATCATATCAGACATCGAACATCTATCCAAAGAATAAGTTTGTACGACTTTACGACATTTTGTTCATTTATTTCCAACGCCTGCAATAAATTAAGATTGATACATACTCTGGAAGATTGAGATACTTATGCTAAGAGGATTAATCGATTTAACACTTTAAATTAAATTAAATTAAATTTATTTTGTACATTATATAAATATATATAATATACAAAAAAGAAAAATATTGTAATATAAAAGATATATATTTCATTCATATGAAGTTTTTATAAAATATATATAATAATAATAGTAATATTAAAATCTGAAAAGAAATCAAGGAAAATTCTCCTTGATTAATTGATTAAGAAACATCGTTCTAAAGAATACAACTAACTTAAATAAAATTGTACATCTACTATTCCATCCAACTAAATTTTAACTTATTGAACGTGAAAAGTACATATGGCTCTTAATAGATATTGCAAGCATCGAAGAATAAAAGTCGAACAATATCGGACAAGACGTCACTCTATATAAAAGGGGAGGTTGTCTAACCGTTGTCTGGACACAAGTGCATTAGCCCTGCACCATTATTTGTACAATTATTTCCGAGTCTCTCTGGTTATCTCGGTGCAGTCAGTCGTTCGCGCTCGCACAAAGACGAAGACGGAAGGGAAAAGCGAACGCTTTTGAAATAGTGCCAATTCTCTCCCGGGAGAAGAGAGCCGCGGATCGAAGTTACACCCCTGTCTGACTTCTCCGGGGCGGAAATGCCGCCGAAGGAATAAGAGTTTAAGGAAATGGAAATGCGGAAGGAAGAAGGAGCGTACGTGGGGCGCGATATAGGGGGACGCTAGTTGGTGGAAGCTAAGAAAATGTGCGCGGTTGTAGTTGTAGTTTCAGGACAGAGGGAAGCAGTATTAAAGAGGGAAAGGGAGACTTCGAGACGAAAACGCTTAGCGCTTGTTTCTCGTTTTATGGCGTGCTGCCTGAAGATTCAGAGATCCGATGTCGGCCAATCGAACAGCTTACGCAAACGAGAATACTCCTTTCGAGATCGGAACGAAACGTTTTCGACTGTATTAGACACATTTGTAATCCGTGGTGCCAGACCACGAGGCGTCCATTGATTTACGTTTAACTACGTTTAACTACGTTTTCCTGCGCCCTCGTTTTCAGGACGATTGTGTATCATTCTGAAATGTTGGGGTAAAGAGATCAAGATTTTTATGATTGTTATTTCTATTATTATTATTTTTTTTTTTTTTTAACAGAGATATGTTTAATTGTTTGGATCAAGTTTGGAAAAGTTTGTTGCAGATTTTTGATTAAGTTTCTTATTTTTATCACAAATTTGACAATTTAAATTTAATATTTAAAATGATATATATAATACATTTAATATATTGTTAGTTTTATTTTTTCTTCCATATTCTATTTTTCTATCAGAAACTCATAGAAAGCTGCACAGATTGTAAAAATTGATTTTCTCTTGTAGATAGTTCTAGTCGATCGAGTTAGATTTACTAGTTGATTTATTTTCGAAGAAAGATCAGAAAGCTTTGAAGGATAGTGACTCTTTGAAGTTTTCAAATTTTTGAATGTAAGATAGGGCATTTTAAGATAGGGCATTGCTCATTTTATCATTTTATTTTATATTCAGGATCACGTATCGCTTCTTTTCTCGTGCTTAATCCTGTTTTTTATTTGCAAAAAAATTTCAATCACACAGAGGGATGACGATCTTCATGTGAAAAAAATTTGGATTTGTCTATTATAATAAAATTGAGTGTACGAGTAATAATTTATATATAGGGAAACATAATTTGGATATTATAAATATATAAGATAAATTAATATAATTTTTAATATGAAATTTTTAATAAAAAATATAAATGCATATCAAATAAGCAAAAATTCTCGTCTAAAAATTTTTGGATTCATTATATTATTTTCAAAACGATGTTAAGTTATTCTTAACAATGAAATTTTATTCCTAATAAGGAATATAATTATTCCTACGAATTTTAGTAACAAGTTATTAGTGAAAATGAGTTTTCTCTTGGTTCTACGAAAATGAACGTGTGAATGGGTTTCTTTGTGCTTTTATCTTCATATCTTTATTTTATATTTTTATTTCTCTCTTTTATTTAGAATTAATTATGTATATTTTTTATTAATATTTATATTAGTATTTTTATTGTTCGTTGCTTTATAAAATTTTGAAAATCATATTTGAAGTTAGTTTTTCTTCAAATTCTTTTTGAAATAATAATAAAAAATATAAATTTTACATTTTGAAAATAATTAAAAACTTCTTTTGATTTTAAAAATCATTTTAATTAAATTTGATTTATATTTATTTATATTATATGATTATTCATATTTGAATAAACAGAATTAAAATAGTAAATAAACTTAATTTGCGAAATTAGTACATTGTGGTTAGATAATATTTACGTGGATAAATGAGATAGTTTATAATCATACGTATATATAAATTAGACGAAGAAATAAACAATTAAAAACAAACAAAACAAAAAATTCTTATAATAAAATAATGACTATAATTTTAAAATTTATAAAATTAATATACGAAAAATCATAAAATTGATCGTTTTTTATTTTCAAATTTGATATGAGAAATGAGCAATATTTTTTTTTTGTATAAAAAAAACAATATCTCATTTTGAAACGTAATATAATTAAAAAAAGTAATTACTTTTGAATATCTCTTTATTCATGTCGATACGCTTGTCCATACCGTCTTTCTTTAGTAAAAAGGAACTGGTTCTCTGCATAAGTTTTATATTACAATGCAGGAAATTCTTGAATACTTCTCGTTCTTTATCGTTTCTTTTTGCCTGCATCCTTTGTGTCTTTGATTGTTCTTTTTGGATTTTCTTATATCGTTTGTAAAAAATATATAGTATTATTTCATAAGATCATTTAATTCGATTTTCTTTAATATTATTCGAATATTATTCGAATTTATTTTTAGAAAGTATTATTTAAACAAAAGTATGAAGTCGAAGAATAGTTTCATAGATTTCGTGATATAGTTTTCTTTGTAAATGATTTTTCTTTTTTTCTTCCATTTTATATGCAAATTGATTCGAAACAAGTTATTGAAAATTATTGAAAATTCAATAATTTTATTAGATACTTAATTTTTTTCGACAAATATATCTAACAAATTATTCAATAGTACGTAGTACAATAACACCATAGAAAATACAAAAGAACTCCATTCTATCCTTAACTTTAATAGTTTTGTTTCCTTGTCACATTCTATATAAAATAAAATAAAATAAAGTCGGACAAAGTAGACGTAGTTTTTTGAAAACTGCACTTAGCCTCCGTGTCAAATATTAATCATGCTTACAATTTCTCGCAGAATCGTCCTCTTTGTACCATTCTCATTCACACTCACACGAGTTTCAAATCTTTTTTTCTTTCCATCGAGTTGACACAAGCTCCTCCACTCCCGTTAGAGATTTCTGTCTAGGTGCGCACGTGTGAGGAATATTAGAAGTCTGCCACCTGGTGCTCATTTTATTAACGCTAACTTGAAACTTGTGGTGTTCAGACCGAGACAAACGTTCCGATAAAACCACGGATACGTCCTTTATTTCAATTTCGCTTCCGAGAGACTTCTTTTTAAATAAAGGATCGAATTTACATACGTTCCAAGCTCAGAGGCTCAGATACAAAGGCTCAGTATTCATTTAGCCCAGTGTTTCTCAATCATTTGTTCTCTTCTTATGATTCAAAATATAATTAAAATATTTAATTGCATCGTTCAACTTTTAACAAAGTTAGAAAACTTTATTTCTAGGAATCTATTAAGTTATTGCGTATGAAATATTTTACAAAATATTTAATATTCATCATTTCTTTACATTTTGAATTATTATAATTTTCTACAAATATAACAAAAGCATATTTTTAATTTGAGATGACAATTTGAGACTACCTGATCAATTTATACGGGATAATAAATAAAAATCCTCCATATTGAGAACACTGATTTAGCCCAAGACAATCCGCCTAACTTCTCCACCACTCTCCAAACCGCCATCCAAAATTCTGTTTATCGAATCATCCGTAGCGTGTCTGCGAATGAAAGCCAATCTTCCACCAAGATCCAATCCGTGCGCGCCATGAATCCCCCGTACACGAAGAAATACACGATATTGTGAGCCGCGCGTGTGAATATTGTGCGTCGACGAAAATGATGTAGCCGCGAGTGCGAACAAGTGGTGAACAAGGTGTGGTGGTGGTCACCGGAAGAGAGAAAGGCGAGGAAAGGTGCTTGATGCAATGTGAAGTCCGTCATGAACCACCCTGCGACCAGGGATCCGCTTGGCTCCAGGTCGCCGGGATGCTGCTACCACTCGTGGAACCCGCAGGTGTACCCACCGTGCAGGGTGTGCCAGAGGCCGGTGTTGACGCTGCAGCAGTGCACGGTGAGGCACACCCCGCCCTACGTGCGCCCATCTTACCCAGAACCAGCAGGCCAGCAGGAGGAGGAACGGCCGCGGCGTCAACGCTCGGCCGAGACGCCGTCGCCACGAAGGCACGTGGACATAATCGACAGGCGGCCACCCTCTAACCCCTATTACCACACTCATCCGCCGCCCAGCTCCTCGTCCGGTCATCATCTGAGCAAATCGGTGAGCGCGGCTCGGCTCGGCTCGCCCGGCGGTTCCCTCGGCCAACGTTCCCCGGGTACCAGGGGGCAGAAACCACCGGCGCTCGAGACGCCGCACAGATGGATCGGCGAGGAGACCAAGAGGTCATTGCCATCCCACGTTTATAAGTACTACCTCGCTCATACCAAGGAATACCGTCGTCAGAATATCAAGGTAAATTCTTTTTTTTTTTTCTTACGAAGAGAGTCCACTTTATTGATCTTTCTTGAAGAATCTTCTTGAAGATTTTGAACACCTGTTTCGATTTCTTTGATGGAAAGCTCTCGATGTCAAGTGTCATTGGCGGAATACGTGGGGGTTAAAAGAGTTAAGTTTTTCGTGAGATTTTTGCAAGATTCTCCACTTTTCGTGTAGTGGGGAAAGTTTGTTTGGGAAAAACAAGTGTTGAAGTGATTCGCAATTTTTTGATAAGGATAATTATCAATTCTTTGGAATTTCCTTTTATGATTTTTAAAAAGTGTGATTAAAATTATGTGTAATAAATTGATAAAAAATAAAAAGTTAGCATTTAAAAGATATGAAAATTAAAAATGAATTGATATATCGTAGAATAATCGCCGAAGGCTATTCTATGTAATTAAAAAAGAATTGAAATTTTCGCATGCAATACCGTTTAGATAGTTACGGGATTCCAATAGACGAGATAGATACGATTCGACTTGGATGGTGTCATTTTATAAATTGGACGTGCTTTTATAGATAGTTGGAATTTATTTTCGTAGACTTGATCCGTTGCATCCGAAATGTCGATAAGGGTGGGTTCTCAGGATTTACGAGCTTCGAGTTGAAGCGTTAATCGATTTCGTTTGAAGTATTTACGCAATTTTGGTGAAGCGTTGGATAAAATAGAGTTATGGTAATTTTGGACGAAGATCAAAAATTTGCAATGATAATGTAGAGTGTTGAAAATTGATCATTTCCATTCTTATAATAATAAACAACGAAGGAATCGATCAATTTTGATAATTATTCGTGCACAACGTTACAAAAGAAGAATTTGATAATTTTATAAATTTATTCATTAAAGCAAAATATTTTCAATTTGTTAAATTCATGCAAAAGTATATGAATATAATTTTATTTATTACTTTGTGCATTTTGATTACAATCTCTAAATTTATATTAATAAGGGAAACCATTTATTGTGAAAGAGAACAAGTTGGTCTGAATTAATATATCTTAACCAGAGACAAAATTAGTGGCATAATATTTACATACATACATTACTCGTGATTAAGACTATGTATAAATATGCTATCATAAGGCTATTATATATAGTTGCATTAATAAACATATTTCACAGTGGTTTGTGTAAGAAGTCAAGGGATCATAAAGTAAATACATCATTAATGAAAATAAAGATATATAAAACTTTCCTCTACTTGCAAAGAAGAAATAATTATGAAACATATTTCAGATATATTTATGAATATAAATTATATTGGATAATTTTTATTGTCACGAGATAAAAAATATTCATCGAAATTGCATATACATATATAAATATAACAGGAATATATTACTTTTTAAAGTTTTGATTCGATTTTTCTGAATCATTGATAAATTATTTCAAAAAATCGAATATGAGAATTAATAGTCATCGGTCAAAAATGCATCAGTGTGTGTATTTCGATTTGGATCGGTGATGGTTTCAGTTATAAAAACGTAATTTGAATTGCATCTGAGAGAATACACGCTGCAGCTGCAGCTGCGATTGATTACCGATAGTTGGCGGTAGATGGCAGCATCTTTCTTTATTTATGATCAGTATACTTATATATGCAAATAGACGTTTTTTACATAGAATTTTTATGCCTTATTCTTGTTTTATTTTTTAAAATATAAAATTTACAGTACAATATAAAATAAAATAAATGAAATAAAAAACAAGGATAAATATAAATTTCAAAGATATATATTTATTATAAAATATGAAACATTATGCATTTAACTATATGTAAATTAATTTAATATTAAATTATAGATAGTTAAATTTGTGTAAATCATTCTTTTTGAATAGTTTTTATATTGTTTTATCAACATAGTTTTAATAATCGACAAATATAATTATATTTTGTACGTATATAGTAATTTCAACTTTTTATTTTAATTCACAGATTTGGTTTTATCTAGTTTTTTATAACATTTATTTATTTACAATATATTATTCAAAAAACAAAAGTAATCAAGGTTTTCTAATAAATTTTGAACATAAACTTTTATGATCAATTAATGAAGATGATTTTAAATCATTTAAAATAATCTTAAATGAATCTCAAAAATGATATTGATAAACTTGTATTAAAACATGATGTTTTAAGAAAAAAAGTCTTATATGTATTATTAAAAAAAACGTACATTTCTATTTAAAACAACGCGTTGATATTTTGAAAATATTTTTATCTTAAAAAAAAAAAGAAGAAAAAGAAAAATAAATCTTTTCACACAGATTTTTCGAAATATATCAAATCCAAAGCATTTTATTGCTTTATATATTTATTAATTATAATAAATAAAAATTACCTATTCCAATTTAAATGAAACACTGTGTACATAAAAAAAAAAAATCTCGTATAACTCCATGCATCGTTATCATTTGAATCAGTATTACACATTTATCTATCCATGACATTATACCTCAGGAAAATTTTTTTAAAACTTTTCATATAAATACATTTATTCATATAAACGGCAAAAAATTAAACTCGTACGTACAAATTGACCTAATAAATGCAATCCCGATAAAACATCTCTTCGATCTGAATAGTGTCTCGATAATTAATCCAATTTCGTTAAAACGCCTCTTGATTATAAAATGGTTCAACGAAAATGTTCCTAGCGAAAAAATAAATCATCAAAATAAATAATTTTAGAATACATGATATACAACAAATATACGTATGTTTCTTTTTTTTTTTTTTATATATATAAATCTTTTGAAAATATAAAATTCCATTAATTTTCTATAATTTTAATAATCTCGCTTTTCTCTTCTATATTTTTTTATCCAAGTGACAACGTAAAAACTAGGTCAGTTAACCTGATTCGCGCCATTATGCGAGAACAACCACTGAAAACAACCCCTCCGTATCGCAATTATTATTCGCATTTTGCTTACTTTCGAGAAAAAACTCGATTACATTTATAGAAGCGATAACGATGTGATCGTTAAAAAGCAAATAAAATGCAATTTCCGCGGAATCGATTAGATCGTAGTTAAATTATTCCCGCCGTTTTATCGTGCCACCCACGTTCATATTCGCGTCTCCTCTCGGCCAGAGATAGTCCGTGTAAAAATACAAGACTAATTACGCATGCAACCGTCCGTCTGTTGTTATGAATTCACGTAAGTAATTACCGCGAGAGGGTAAAAATTAATTAAAGGGGTCACGCGAAGTGGTGACAAGAGGTGCCAGCATCGAGCCTCCATTGTAAATGTAAAATGTCCTCTGAACCGGGCTGGGTTACGAATGCCGTTTCGAATCAATATTGACGCACAATTTTCCATGTGTAACATGAATTGGCCATAATGTTCGTCATCCACACAAAACTGCTATTTTCAATTATTGATCTCTGTGATATTCGACGATTATATTGTACCGATTGTTGACGTGAAAAATGATATAATTGGAAAAATAAGAGAAAATTTATTCGCAGGATGAGATTATATGTTTTCTAAAATGGAAAGTTTGGAAAATTATTGGTATTATTATTGGTATTCTAAATTTTTTGATATTTCGTCTGAAAAGATTATTTTAATATAAACGAGGAACTGTGTGAAGGAATTTTTCGTTAAAAGATGAATGAGGATAAGAAAAATTTTTGTTTCGCGTAGGATTGCTCTTTGGAATTAAATAAATATATACTTTTTTATAAATTCATGTAATACATCTAAATTTCATACGGAAATAGAAATCTTTCTTTTATAATGTACAGTTTAAAAAGTAATGTGGGTGTAACAATTGTGTTCTTTATCCTTTTATTTTTATCTGACAAAATGACGTAGATATCCGATAGATAAATAATATTCAATAAAGATTCTACGTAGAAAAATGAATGGGAATACAAAAAAGTATAATAGTATATTTAACACATTTAACAGTATATTACACGATATTAAAAATAATATATTTTAAAAATTACAGTATGGATAAAATAAGTGACAATGCAATTCAATTTTTTTTATCTATGACAATCTTTGTTTTCGGTTGATACAAAATTTCAAAATTTATTTAATAAGTGAACATGCAAAATTTTTATCGGAGAATATTTTGTATCTATTTTTCAATATTAAAAAAAAAAAGTAACACTTTATTCTTTATTGATTCTGTTATTTTATTATGCAATGAAATAAAATGGAATAAAATTTTTAATTCTTCTTTTTTTTTTTTTTTTTTTTTTTTTACGAATGAAAGCATGCATGAAAATACATCGAGTTGTGTTTTCGAATTGTTTTCTTTTCTTTATGCTGGTTGCAACACCTGTTCTAGTGTAACGTGTGATATAGCATAATGTGTATTGACCAATGTTTTCTTTTTTTTTTGTTTTTTTTTTTGTTTTCAATTATGTAACTGCAGAAGGTGAATATTTAGATATATCTTTAAAATAAATTTGTCAGAAATATTAGAGATATTAACAATTGTTGCAGAATTATACCAATTTAAAAAAAAAAGAAATTAGAATAAATCAGTATTTCTCAATGTGTGTGAAATTTTATTAAAGGAAAACTTAATATTTGCTACTATTTATGAATAATTTTTTTGAAAATAATTAATAAAACGATATAAAATCATATAGCATAAAGATAAAAATAGATGAAAAAAAAAAATTTATTTATCGTAGATATTTTTTTTCTCTTTAATACATTTTTGACAAGTTTCATGCATGAATATCAAAGAAACATTTTTGACAATAGTCAGATTTAAAAATCTAGGGCAGAAATAGAAATTGGCGCTTTTGATAAAGCAACCATTAAAATCAATGTACGATTTGTCATTGTATAACAGAATTTTTTTGGTATAACTTTTTCTTTTGTTGAAATTTTTTATATTAATTTTATTTCGTCATATTTGCAAATTTCATATTTGAATATTTATGTTTAAGTATAATATTCAAAATAAAATTAATATTTTATTTTGAAAATGCATTAAGAACGTAGTAGTTTTATATCTTTTAATAATATATATTTGCATCTTTTCTTTTTTTTCATTCAGGATAATTAATCATTCTTCAAAAATACTTCAAATGTAAAATTTATACGACTACATTACAATCATTGCATTATTAAAAGATTTAATTTCATAAGAATAACATAGTTCACAAACTTCATTTTATTGGCTATATATAACGTTTAACATAATCCAATTTCCACAGTTATGAGTTTTAATTCGTTTAATGCATTCAGAAGTTTTATATTTTCTGAAGTTGTAAAATCTTAAATTTAGAGATTCGTTTAATATATTAACACAACAAAAATGTTGTGTTAATCCATTGGTAATATATTAAATGTATTCTCAGTATGTTCATAAGTTATGTATGAGTTTATCGTAAGGAAAATTATTTAATCATAATGGATTTTATTCATTACTTTCTTCGTTACAATATATAATATGTAACGTTTCTCTATAATTCCTTCTCTCTCTGAATTATTAAATATAATTTTATTGAATAAAATATGATTATATCTCAGAGATATATCATTAAGAGTTTGAGATTTTATTATGTTACCTATTTTCATACGAGATATTTCATATTTTATTAATAAAATATTAAAGTACAAAATACCTCGTATGAAAATAAAATTTGGTCTTTTAAATATCATATCTTACATAATTTATTCATATTATTTTACTTCGTATAACAAATTATTTTATTTACTTAATACAATTTGGAAAATGACTCATAATCTTATAAAATTAATAATGTAATAATAAAATAATTTGTAAAAAAAAAAGGAAAAGATATTACCTTTTAAAAATAAACTATTATATTTTTTATTTCATTAGCAAAGAAAAACAAATAAATAATCAGATAAATAATTAATTCATGAATTAATTTCAAATATAAAATATTTATTTAAGTTACTTTTTTTTAAAATGTTTTATCTACCATTTATTTATGCATCCTTCAACTTTAAAATAAAATTATAAAACTTCATGTACTTTTTAGAGATCTAGAATCAGATTTAGTTTATTTTTCTAACAAAATCACGAAGAAAATGTTAAGAATTTTAATTTTTATATTATTTCAAAATACTAAGTCATTTTAACCACAAATGTCGCGACAATTTTATCCTTCAAGAAGATAGCAATTTAACTTAAACATTTTCATCTCGCACATTAACAAAATAAAAAAAAAAAAATCGTTTATCTTAAAAATAATTCAAGAGACAAAGGCCTCATTGTAAATTCAAAATAGCATGAATTAACGCGTGAATCATTATCTTTTAAATACAGTTATAACAGGAATGAATGTGCTCATAATAGTGACATTTAGATGCTCGTTGAATTTCTAGGGAAGCGCAGGTCGCGTTTACGCAATATGTTGTGAATGGCTTATGTGCCAGTCGCCGAAACGATATAATGCCATATCTGAGTATATTTCACGTAACGAATATCAAAACGCGGTGCAGGTCTGTCCTTGAATATCAAATAGTCCTTAAGTCCTTTCGAACGAACAGGGTCGGTTGTGTCGTATCGTTATCCGGCTTTCTACTCCACAAAATTAGCTTCGTTCGAAATATTGGATCCCTTTGTGAGCATACGATAGCTTTCACTGGATTGGAGAGCATTAAAACAAGGATGGTTGTAGAGGATCGCATTGTTTATTCCTTCTACTCTGTTATACGATATGATGTTCCTTTAAAATACATTAATGAGGAAATATATCATAATTATATAACGACTTATGGATTTATTTCAGATTTATTATATTGTGCTGATATGGTATTGTATAATAATTTTAAAATTGAAGTTTAAAAATATATGGAACAAATAAGAAAGAATGGTGGATGTATATATATAGGTATTAAACGTTTTGGTATAATTATGAATATTAATAATGTGAAATGAAATATAAATTTGTATGGTATATTGTTGTTTGAATATTTACATATGTTATAATAATAATAATAATAATAATAAAAAAAGAAGTTCAGAGATTATTCTGTTCATATGAAATTAATATGAACAGAATAATATATATTATATTTATGAATAAAACTTATATTAAATATTTATTAAATATAATTATTTTGAACGTAAGTATTAGATAATTACTAGAATCATGAATTATTTCATAATTGTATAGAATAATATGAATATGAAATTAATGGTTTTATTTATTTATTTTATGGTTAAAATTATATTTATTTAATATAATATATGTTTAATTCAATAGAATAAATATACAATTAGAACAGTTTTAAAACATTTTCTCTGTTTTTATGTTTCAGGTAAGTGGTTTCAATAATTGTTATCCAGTTTCTCTTCTCCGGTAATTAACATGTCTCGAGGAGGTAAGTCTCTATGTATATAATTTTTATTAAAGAATCAATATTATTAGAAGCAATTGAAAAAGAAAGTATATTTTTCATTAATTCATTACTTTTAGTTAGAAAGTAATAAACAAATAATTATTATTATAATTCAGACATTTGTAAAATTCAGTTTCTTTTGTGAAATGAAATGTTTTTAAATTATTTAGATAAAAACAATTGAATATCAATAGTGTATGATCGTAATTCAATATATTATAATCGTATTGATTGGGTTATAGACAGAGAATCAGGTAAAAACATACGAATTTTTTAAATTTTTATTCTGATGATTTTATTCTATGTCAAGATGTTCATTTATGGCATTCACGTAATACATGTACTGCAAATTCTCTTCCATTTTATTTTTTGTGCAGAAAAATTTAAAGTAAGCTCAGAATTTTCTAAAATAATTTTAACCATAAATCATACATTGCAAGGTTTCTAGCAATCTTTATTTTATTCTTCCAGGAAAAATATCTATAATTTAGAAAAGAATCGATGAATTATCTAGAATATTTATTACTTTAGAAAGTACTTTAACAAGTATTTTTATAAGTGAATAATCACAATCAATATAAACGTAAACTTAAATTTAATCGACGAAGTCCCGAGTTCTCTTCTTCAACAGAAATTTCTATCCTACAAATTTTCCTTTCTCTTTCGTCTTTTGCATACATTAACATATTATTATCATTCTTTCTCTAGCATCTGTACAACATTTCCATATCTTGAATTTAATTTTAAATTCTCTTACATTAGCATTTGAATCTTATGATTGTAGATACATTCGTAGAATTAAAGATTAAATCTAAAATTTTTGGTGAAAATTAGGAAAATTTGATAACAGATATAGTTATTATCCATTTCAACCACGTTATATATTAGAAAAAGTTCGTGCTAATTTCTTATAATATAAAATTCAGGGAAGCAGAACTTTTTTTAAATATTTTTTTATCAAAAAATTAAATTAATTCATGTTTTTTTATCTCCTTGATTTACTTATTTATAGGAAAGTTTAATAGCGTATAAAAATAATTATATTATCTCCATAAACATTATTTTACTATTTTATTATCAATTTTAAATTCATAAATCATGAATTAATGTATTCTCAATTTTTTGCTGATAGATTCTCTCTTATATAGGTAATGAAACTTATAATTTAAATTTTATTTAAAAATACCAGTAGTGAAAAAAATCTTTTAATTTATTAAAGTTCATCAAAGAAATTGACAAAATAATGTAAATATGCTATTAAATAATATTAAATAATGAAATATTTAATGCAATATTAATTCCAGATTAAAAAAAATTGAAACAAATGTAAAAAGTTTATGTCAATTAAGTATAAAAAAATTTTTGAGAAAATTTCAAAAAGCAATTTTTTTATAAATTAAATGGGAGCTTTTTTAACTACTTTCTTCTAATAAAAAAAAAAACGATAGAATCTCATGATTTTCCATAAAAAAAAAATTCATATCAGTGTTAATACGTCAATATAAAAGAGATTGTCTAAGAGATAGTCTATCAGGTTTTATAAAGCATTTAATAGTATCCAATAATAATAATAACAACAACAACAATAATAATAATAATAAAGAAAAATAAAATTACAACTGCCATCATCGATTTATATGACAATATATTTTGATAAACGCGGATGATTTTCAACGTGAATACGCAATAAATATCGCGCGATTATACATATTCCCACAATTTATATACCCCCTTCGATTCAATATTCACATGTATTCTCGTTTCAGTGAGCTATCGTAATCGCACGATTAACGCCTACACGCCAATCGCATTGATTTTTAGCAACAAAACTGCATATGCATGAAAAGCAAATCTTTTAACACGCGTATCGTTAAAATTTCGATGTTTTCAAAAGCATGACAAATGAGGTATCAATTTCATGAGCATAAACGCATATCGCGATTATCCCTTAGCATTGTCGATTTCCCAGTTTTCACCAGATATCGATTAACGCGGGAAACAATTTTCATCCGCGCGATTCATTGCGTGAAATAGCCGCGCCAATACGTTTCGTCTAAATTGAAATTTCAATTTACGCAGAAAGTCTTTCGAATTCGCGAATAGTGTGGATTGACAACGGAACGGTTAGAAAAATTGAAATAGCCCGCTACGCTATTTTTAACGCGTTACTCGAATTTTCTGTCCGTTTTAAGGTTAGCGGAAATTTTTTTATCAATGAATCGCAGAGATTTGGAAAAAAATATTTCTAAAAATTCGAAAAAGATATCTATAGAAATGCATTTTAGTGTAATTTTCAATTTCGTTATATTATATAATTCATTTGAGATTAATATCAATAAAAAAATCGCGAAATTTGGAATCTTTATTTCAGATAAAACTAAAGGAGATAGATTTTTCGAAATTGGAATATTAATTTTTTAAAATAAAAATTTTCTCTACCATTATATATTAAAAATATTTCTTATATTTGTATCAAAAGTGCATTTTAATTAAAAAGAATTTTTTAATCAATATCATTCCTTTTTTGATATTATAAAAAGCTAACAATTTTATAAAGGCGCTAATTAGAAAGAAGTTTTCATGAAATTTTCGTTTCTACGTAGGTTTTACATCACACGAGATAATGAAAATTAACTTGAAAAAAGAGAGAAGAACATCCATCCTCTTGATAACAAAGATCTTCTTTCCTAAGAAAACTTCTTTCTTCTGAGATTGCTTACAAAGTTAACTTGCTTCTTACACTCCTCCTCTTAACATGCCCTGTAAATCCCCTTTGAGAGATAGTGTTTTACTCGATTCTCAAGAGACGACACATATCATACATAAACGTATCACATGTTTATATTGACATTTTCAGTTTGCAAAGATTGCCTCGTTGCCTTGCAAAACGTATGATAAAATTTCTTTTGTAGAATAATCTCTTAATCCCTTTCATATATATAGATTATTTTTTTATATTAAAAGAAAACAAAAAATAAAATATCCAAAAGGATATATTTATAATACCATTTCTCATTCAAACGCATAGAGTAAATTGACAAAGTTTGGCATCTTAAACCAAAGTTTGGGTTTACCACACCAAACTGTTCTCAGTTTGCACAGTGGACGACATTTTCTGCTTCCGTTTCCCGCGCTATCGTTTTCTCTTAACCGAACAATTTCCCCCGCCATTGACAGAAGAATAAATTTATTTCTATTTCTATATTTTGCGTACACAGTAGTGCACGACGACCTGTTTCGGAACGAGAGATAATGGATTCGTCGATTTGAATGAGAACTATTACTTTCAACGCTCTTTTGTATTGCTTTCTACCGTGCGCGCAGGATTAAAAATAATTTGCATATTTAGAGGCGATACAATATGGAAAGTTGTATGGAAATTTCAGTGATGAAAGTTTTAAAACGTGGATGGATCAAAGAGGGGGTGAGATAATTGATGGAAAGGTTAATTAGTGATTTTGATGAAGGATTTATTAAAATATATACATATGTAGATATTTTAGACGCATTTATAATTATTCTTAATTTCCTTTTTTTATCTGTGGAATAGGTGATCGATTGTTTCATATTCGATGAATTTCAGAAACGACGTGTTAATGATTTGAATAATACAGAGAATTTAATAGATGAAGATAGAAATAGATGGATCTATTTTTATGTTCATTTTGTAATCAAGAATGCATATATGTATATTCGTTAAATTTACATAAAAAAAAAATTACGTAAAACGAAATATAATGTTTAAAACATTGTAGAAAGTTAAAATTAATTAACAAAGGATCTCTTCCTTTACAATTTCTCGATCTGTCTTGTATTATATTTTAAATAAAAAGATAAAGAATAAAAGGTATTATAGCTTTGTACTCTTTCTATAAAACGAAGTATAGAATAGGAGTAAAACATAAAATAAAAAGTAGAAAGATAGAGTAATAGTCTGGCAAAACGACGTGGTAGGATTCATTTCTTAATGGCCTTGAGCGACCAATTGATTTTAAACGAACTGCAATATATCTATAGTAGATTCAGTTCACTGACTTGAATTTTAAAGAAACATTTGGTGGTCGTATAAAAGTCACGATCAAGTTTAATTGACCGAAACGGATATTATTTCTCCTTCTATATAAAATATATTAATATTAATTTTATATACTTGGAAAATAAAATACTAAAAAATATCATAAAATATAGAAATCATAGGGAACAAAAATAGTTTTAATCATTATTAGCGAATTAAAGTTTCAAAGTAGAATATACATGTGACAATGTTTGTTAACAGTGTAATAAAGTAAGATTGTATGTTATGTTAACAGAACAGATTAGATCACCGAAAATTCAAATAAGTAGTTAAGTTAGGTAATTACTAGCTAAATACACACCTGTTTGCTTGCTTAGCTTCTTGTTTTTAAACTTAAGCAATTAAGAAAGTATGACTAAGATAAAACTTTCGTAAGTAACGACAATTAAATGACGATTTACATTGTATTTTAAACGCAGTTGTAATTTTTATTACCATAATTTCGACTTCCTAACAAAAAAGATTTAAATAATCTGTTCGATTTTGTATTCCATTTCCATTTTGAGATCAATAGACATATCTTTCTTATACGTATTCACATAAAGGGAAAATATCGTATTATGAAATGGAAATACTTACCTTTTCTTGATCCTTGAAGATTTTCACGAAACATTGTTCGTTTCATCGGTTCTCTTTCATTGATTGAAATCGCGTTTCCGAGAATTTAATATTCTCCCGAACGATCTCGACGCGGAAAAGAGAGAAGGGAAACACTCGTAACCGACGAGATATAGCGTAAACGAGAATTGAAAAGAATCGTTTAGGATGTGGGGCCAGTTCGCTCTTTCAAAAATCTGGATTTATGCTTTCTACGTGTGCTGTGCGCGAAACTTCTCTCGTTAGCACGTAGGAAAGAACATCTGAAATTTATCGTTTTTAAAGGTTTTTCCAAACATTGCACCACTTTAAGGAAAAAAATTATATTATCCTTTTTATTTGTTTTTAGTAATAAGATAATTACATATTTTCGTTTTTAGTTTTTACTTTCATTAATCAACGAATTCAACGAAAATAACTTTGTAAAAATTATTTCTTGCGATGAAAGATTTACATTGTAGAATTTCTATTGTTGTATTACAGTTTCTTCTAGAAAGTAATTAGTAAAATATAAAATTGTCGACAATTTGTGCATCTTGTGAACATGATTGGCATATAATTTATGATTTCTTAAAAAGTATCGAGTGCTAAAGTGAATCAAATCTTAATAAAACATGACCTTTTGTAACAGCTTCTGCCATTTCCGCATTTACGTTTAAAGAGTATCGTTACAAATCGTTTAAGGTTGTTCTCAAATGACATTAACGACGGTGAAAGTGTGTTTACCGTGACATAAATAGTGGATCTTTATAATGCTCGTGATACAGCATCGAGAGTGATGTTAATGTCTCCGTAAATATTGTATCTTCTTCCAACAAGTATAGATGGGCGTAAATGACTTTGCACTAAAGTTCCACGTTACCCTTTCGATAACTGTGCGAGAAAACTTAGCGTCGTAATAATCGTAAAAAGTCAATTTTTACGATAACTACAAGAGCCAACATATTATAATTATAATTATGAAGACGATAAATCGAACAAATTATTATATTATTACTATACACTCTCTTTTTACGAATATGTATCTTCGAAATTTCTCTGAAAAGAAACAAAAAAAAAAGAAATCGATGTACGCGCAAACACGCTTGAAATTAATAAATCTGGATACATTAGCCATGAAATATAAGCTAGTTGTAACCAGAGATATGCACGCATAAAAAGATGCGCATATATCTTTTGAAAAAAAGAAAAAAAACGCGTGCAACGAGGTACAGAAAAAAAGAAAAAAAAAATCCCCCCCTCCCATTAATCTGCGAACGTGAGAACGGATGAGAAAGAATTTGTCGTCTCTGAGCTTGAACAACTTAATCAAACAAGCTGCTAATTAATCCTGCAAAGAAATAAAATTTTAAGATTGTAAATACGCACAGTAAATTGAACGACGAAACCAAACAACAATTCTACTGAATAATTTTTGAAAAACAACAGAGAGACTACTATCACGATTCATACATTTCAAAGTTGGTGCTATTAAGTCTACCGTAGATATCGATTTATGCGCAGATCTAACCTCACGATAGAACTATTCGCACATCCATGCATAGATAGATATCTCTGTGCGATATCTCTCTTGGAAAAAAAGTGGAGAGAAAAAAAAAAAAGAAAAAAAGAGTAACAGGAAAATAGTCTATCTTCGTTTCGTATATCTTCGTATATCGAAGGAAACAACTGGAAGAAGAATACGAAAGTGCACTTTAAAATGAAAATACACGTTTTCAGGAGGAGGAGGAGGGGTGTTTAGTTTCTCGCGGCCGAAAACATCAACAATGGTGACATTTTTAAAGATCCGTCGGCAACAATGGGACCGGCATCTCGAAACGCGCACAATGTTCCTTCGTGAATGTGAGCACAATACTCGTTCGATCGTCCTTTAAGGGTGCTCGAAACTCGAAGACCATCCATACCTCCTCAAGTGTCGAAAACCTAGTGAAACGACGAGGATGCCAATTTTTGTCCCCTCTCCTTCCCTCCTTTTTCTCGTGCACAACACGTGTAACCAGCACCAGGGAAACTGGTCCAAGGTAAATCCAAGGTAATAAATTGAGAATTGTTTCAATGCGTTTCGTCAGCAACGAAACCAAGGAACACGGATTGTACACAGGTCCTGGGAAAGCTGTTTGGTTTCACGAGCGTGAAACTCGGGAACCGTGTCCTGGAAATGTTGAGAATAATGTAGGTCAACATTCGCTCCTAAACTTTACGAGCGGAACACGAACGAATAAACGAGAGACCGACGACGATGATGAAAAATAGAAACGATGGTAGTATCTGATTAAGGGAAATTAGCTAGATCCCATCCGTTTTTGGTTCGACGTTGACTGATAACGTGTTATATAATCCAACGTTGAAGTTGTTGAACGAAAACCTTTTTCGTATTAGACACAGCTTCCATTTTGAGTAACGCGATCGGATGGATAGATTAAAGCGATCTATATCTTAACGGATCGTGCTTTATCTGTCTCGCAGCTGATCGAATTGAGAAAGCGATTAAAGATGGATCGATGAAGATAGGCAACAAGTGTTGAGAAATCTTAACGACCAAACGATCCGTTCATAAATAGAATATACGTGTGTGTATGTGTGTGTAGGTTGAAAAAGATGGAGTGGAAGTAGGATTATTCTTCGATCTGACTTGGCACAATTTATGATCGATGACGTTTGTTTAACCGACTCCCTTTAGAAATTTTTATCTTTTGAAAAGTGTGTCCGGGTTACTTTTTGAAAAGAACTCTAGATAAAGTGAAATCTAAAGAAGGAACAATGAAGAAGAAGAAGAAGACGTTCGTAATTTTGTATAGAATTGTACAGAGAATTCAGCTCTCAACTTATTTCTTCTCTAAATTATTACATTTCGTTTCGTGAAATTTTATCGAAGATAAATTCCTTTTCTCGAAGAAATATTTCCAAAGTAAGAAATTAGCGTAAAAAAATTTCGAAACGATGGAAAACAGTATGGAATAAATTTGTAAAGCAAATTTCGCGGACTGCAGTTCATCAAGAGGGATCACGCGAGTATTAATTATTTAAGAAAATTCTATTATGCTCGACGGTGTACAGCATTTGTCGGGTGTATCAATGCATACGTTGTATCGCTGTACGCAGCGATAACTTTTGCAAAATTGATTACGATCCACAAACTTCACTTCGGTCGATTCACACTTGAGGGAAAGGAATACAAACTATGGAAACAATCTGTATCCATTAGCATAGCGGGTGTAAGCACGGCCTATTTGTTCTTTATCGAGGAAAACAATGGCGATGCGCTTGTTCTTCCTGGAACACACGGCAATATACGGATGCTATAATCGAATTCAAACACTTGAACATAATCAGCCCGCTTTAGAGATATCGGGTCAATTCCGAATGTAACCGAGAGAAAGAGAGAGAGAGAAACGAGGTTACTATATGCACAATACGATGATGCTGTATCACGAGAGTCCACCCAGCGTGGAGAAATCGATTGTGTTTTTCATTCACGCGGTTTCAACACGACACTCCAATTTTCGTCCCCTCCCACTCTCTTTCAACGTGGAAGAAATTCTGCCAAACCAAACCTGGGAAACCTCCTTCTTCGAAATGAACGAGTGAAGTTAATCTTCCTCGGAATGAGCGTCGAATTATTTTGTCGCGAAGGAAAAATCTTGCTCGATTTGGAAAGAGACAAAAGAAGAAAGGGAAGAAGAAACATTGAAAAGAGTCCGTGCTATAAATAGGAAAGGGACAAGGAGAGAGGAAAACCGAATGGGAAAAAGTGTGCGAATCCGAGGATGGAGCCGGAGATTGTCCATGAGAAAGGAAGAAGGAAAAGGACAAGAGTATAGCGATTGAGTGGGGGAGAGTGAGGGGTGGTTAGTAGACGAAGGGAGAAGGGCAGAGGAGGGGATGTGGGCGAACGTTGCGGTCCAGAGGGATGAAGGAGAGGCATTACTGGCGGCGCGAGGGGTAGCGATACGGGGACGGCTGGGGATGGGGACGAGGTAGTGGAAGGGTGAGGTGGTGGGTGGATGGAGGGTCGGTTGGTTGGTTTGCGTGGAGGAACTGCGCGGCAGTCGAGGCCGCGAGGCTCAGTGCTAGGGAGCGCAGCATCGCGATGCGTCGCCTTCCGATTGCTGCCGCACTCGCATACGGCTTTTTTCCTCGTTCAAACGTCTCTTCCCTTCTTCCATTCCTTACCTCCGAGTGACAACGCGTTCCTCCCCCTTTTTTTTTTATTTCTCTCTCTCCTCGTTTCGTTTCTCTCCTCGTTCTCCCCTCGTTCGTGTTTTTCTTCTTCCTCCTATTACGTACGTCTCCCCCGGTAATTTTATATAGTATCGCGTGAATTAAATCGCGTGTGCGGTTCCTCTTCGTCCTCTTTTAGTGTGTACAAGTGCGCGTTTGTCAGTGGCGTGCGTCGGCCAGCATGAACGCGAGAATATACTCGGCACCGGTACTCGTCGGAACCATGTGGCGAGATAGATCCTAATAAGGGGGCGAGAGGCTGTACACCCAGCTCTCCGCGGGATGGAAATGGATCCGTACGCGGTCGGTTGGCCGGCTCAAGGTCATGGTGTCGGCAGTGTTACCGATCGAGGTGTCGCCGGGAGTGGGAACGGGGGGAATATGAGCGACGGGGCGAACACCATACCGCGATGCTGGAGCAGACCGTGCAGATCGACCGATCCGTCGCCTATGCGGCCGATCGAGCACAGCATGCGCTCGACCGAGGCGATGAGGTCGATGGAGTCGATGAGATCGATCGACTCGGTGATAAGGCAGCCGTCGGCCGATCCGATGCGAGCAACCGTCGATCATCATCAATCGAGCAGATCGCTGGAGGGGATGGCAAGGCCTATGGAGCAACAGATACGCACGGAACAGCCGCGATCGAGCGTCGAGCATCCGGCCCCGTCCTCATCCATGTCTTCCACGCCGATGAGGGCCGCCGGGGTCGAGCATCACGCGTTGCGCGCGATAGAGCACCCGTGCAGACTGAAGGATCACGCGAGTTACATTCACGATCACCACTTTGGCGCACGAATGCACGACCACGGGTGCAGATCCGTGGAGCACGTATCGCGGATGCTGGAGCACCGCTTCCACGAGCAGCAGCATCCCGGCAGGCCGCCGATCGAGCAGCCGCCTTGTCGGCCGATCGAGCATCCGCCTGTCCGCCCGCCACCCGTCAACTATTCCTGCCGGCCTCTCGATCACGCGCCCGGAAGACCCATGCCGATGGACTGTGTCATCTATGGTCCGCATTCCCATCCACCGCCAAGGTTGCCCAGCGAAAGCCCCTTTCGCGTCAACTGCCCCGTGCACAGCCCTTTCCGATATAGATTCCCCAATGGTGCTGTGGATTATCATTCGCAACATCAGGTAAGCCCGCAATCTCTTTCGCCCAGTGGCGATGGATGCATACGTCTATCGTTGGAGATAGGAATCTTGGAATCGTCGTTCTTTCAATGGCTTACGAAATGTTAGAATTCTTTTGGTGGATATATTTATTTCTGTTAAATTCTTGAGGGTGATGAATAGGTATCTGTTAAAGACGAAATCCTTGGAAATATTGTTCTTTGAATAGTTTGAGGAATGTTTCAAATGTTTTCTTCTTTGAATTTTCTTGGTAGGATGATAGGTTTGATTTGAAGATGGAAGGAAGCGTTGTCTTTTGGTTTAAAAAATGTTTGAGCACTTTCTCTATCAGACTTTCTTTGGTATGATAATGGAGTCATGTTCTGTCGTAAAGAAATCTTGGAGGTATTGTCTTTCGAGCTTAAGAAATGTTTGTGTACCTTTTCCATCACATTTTCTTTGATATGATAATAGATACATGTGTAAATCTGTTGATAGAAACCTTGGATGTATTCTCTTTCGAATATTCGAGTTTTTCTTATAATAATCGGAGATGTTTATTGTATTGCGGATAATTTTATTAACGATAACGAAATGTGTTTTATTTTGGAGATAGATGGAAGAAAAAAATAGTTTGATATAATAGTTCTTTACGTTTCAATGTGTAGCCAACCAGATTTTACCTATATCGTGCCGAGTGAAATTCATACATGTAAAAAATTTTATGCATTTTCGAAATTTATGTAACTAGTGGGACAGAGAATATGTATTCAACAAGAAAGCAAACGGAGAGAGACATATTTCCATCGTGAATTTCAGCACGACTGTCCTGCTGAAAACCATTTTTCGAAATATATAAAAGTTACTTCATTATGCATTCCGTTCGCTGGTTCGTAAATTTAGTCTCGTCATGACGATATCATCGATATCTATTCAGAAACTTGTAAATGGTACACGGATATATACGGTTGCGAGATATCTTCTATAAAAAAAGAAAACCAAGAAAATCTTCTCGTTTCTGCACGAGATATATTTATATATATATATATATCTATTATTCAACATAAAATATTCAACGTAAAAAGTTTTAGTTCCAATTTTTTTCTGTAACAGTTTAATTAAATACAACGAAGATAATTCGCAACAAAATTATCATTATAATTTAAATCCTAATGCATAAAGGAAATAAATTTTTTGCGCGTGAATAATCGCGAAGGAAATAAATTTCTCCTTTCTCTTCTTATACAAAAATTAAAAAAGAAAAAAAAGAAAAAAATCTTGCCAACGATGAAAATAATTTTTACCTCGAGAATAATTGTCCAGCCAAAGAAATCTTTCCTTGTTTTTAGTCAACAATATCATTTACCTTGAAAATGGGACAATACCGTGGATTCGTTGCTTCTTTATGAATGTTTTCAATATTTAGCGTCAGATTCATGCTGCCCAGGCGTAATTAGTTTCTTTTATACGTCTCATTTCCTTTGAGGTATTCTTAAATAAGATTACCAAGTTAGCGGTGATACCGTTTGCGACAGTGGCTGCAAAGAAGAGGATTGGTTAAACGGATCTATCTATCAGGATAGATGCTAGATGCATTTACCACGTTGGAAATGGTGCGGAGAGTGATGCTGAGATTGGCTACTTGAGAATTACGTGTAGAGGTTTAATTAAACGGTTCAACGGAATTAGAATACTTAAGAGATAGCATTCGAAATAGCTTTTGTGTCGCAGGAGTCTAATGGAATGTAATTTTTCGTTCCTATTTGTTTTAGAATTAGGATAATTTTAGGGAGAGATGAAATATTTCCTTTCTTAAGATCTGTCTGCAATTAATTGATGGAAAGATTTTTGGGATATCATTGTTTCGTTTAGTTTATATTTAATTGAAGATATTTTAATCGTAGATTATTGAATGATCGCATCGATTTTTTCATTGTATAAAATTTATGTATCGTATCTTTTTTTTTTTTTTATTTCGATGTATTCAATAATCAAAAGAATTTACTTCATATTTATAACGGTATCAAACGTTATTCTAACGCGCTCTTTCATTTGTTAAAAAATAGAAAAATATTGATATTGAAGTATTTTCAATAATAACAAATTGTATTTTGTTCAATTTTAGTTTTCCTTTGTTTGTTTTACAGGGGTGAATTTCATAAAATTCTCTGTTTTCACGTTTCATTTCATTTTCATCGTATTTTATCCGTGTGTCGTCGTCGATAATTGATGTCACGCGATAACACACATTTATCAAAAGTATACGCAATAATCTTAAATCTACCGAGAATTAAGTTTTAAAACGAAAATATCTTTTTTTATCTTTCTTACAACTTAACTTATCGATGATTGGAAGCAAACAATCTATCGATGTTCTGTCACATATAATATCGATCAAACTCGAGTAACTTTTATAGCCATGTTCATTAAGAAATAAAGCCAAGATTACGTTCTACTTGCGGGTTCACAAGTCCACGAATTATTAAAAAACTTTTCCTTATTTAAACCGACACGAAATTGCTCTTATCGTTTTTCCTTTCGGTCGATCTTTCAAAAATTGAAGTTTAACTTCTTCTTTCTCGGGCTCGATCAAAAAAATTGTAGTAATAAACATTAGCAGAAAAAAAAATCTCTCGTACAAAAATTAGTTTTAAACGAAGCAGAAAAGATCAAGATGAAAATATGAAATGTCACATAATCATAAATCCAATTTCCCCTTATTTCATCTTATCAAATTCGATATAAAAAACATATCGGATATCTTACCAATAAGAATCATACGATATAAGATCAATATGTATAGAAGATTATAAAAATTCAACCTATTTTCTCATATTTCCCACACTGTGCATCCATACCCATTCAATCTTCCTAAAAAATAACATTATCCCTCCCTCCCTTTCGATGGAACATACATTTCCATCGAAAAAATCATCCCCCTCCCCTCTAAGTCCTCGACTTAGTTTCACAATCACTTCATCCCTCCCTTCCTTCCTCCCTCCCTTCCTCCCCAACGATGGCCGGATTTTAACTCCATCGAAGACGTTCTATCTATCTATCAAGAGTTTTACCAAGTAACGTCTGAATTTGCTCCCATTCGCGTCCTTCCTATTTCTTCGGTCGATCCTGAAAAAGAACACACAGTGGCGCGCTTACGTCCCCTCCCCCTCGTGTCGCCCACGCTTACGTGCCCGACATACAAAACGCAGCCAGAGTGGGGAGAGGGGAAGGGAAGGGAAGGAGGGAAGGGATGGCGTACCGATTTCACGAGTTTCGCCGATTTTCGGGGCGGATGGATATCGTATGCGCTGTTCAGGTAGCATCTCGTCGTAGGGGGATTCGCTCTGACATGCAAATACCATGTGCGGAACGGGACGTGGACGTGGCGATCGATATCGAGCGCCGATTTAAGCCGCTGATCTCCCCGAAATATCTTTCCCTACAGCGAAACGCGATAACGTTTCGCGTTCCAATTCCAACTGATATCCCCTTGCTTCAACCCGTTCTGTAGCTACGTCATTGATGCGTATCCAACAATATATCAACGGGGGAGGATGGCGCATCAATGAAGGGTTAATAATATAGGGGAAATGATTGGGACGCGTGCTTGATCTCGGGCTTCGCTGCGACGATAATGGTTTGCGGTGCGCCATTTGCTTACAGGATGGATCGCTTTATCGTGCGCGATATCGGGATTGGATGAATGCTACTTTCGATATTTCACGTGTATGTACACAGGGTGATTGAAAATTCGAGATTGACTTTAAGCGAGTAAGAGTTGTGTAGCGTTTTATAGGTTATGTAAGCGAGATTACAGTTGTTTGAGAAACAACTAGGCGAGAATTGAAGAATTATTTATTGGACGCGAGTTATGGGATGGGATTGATAGTTTTTGAGATATTTATTTTTGGAACGACGAGTTTATGAACGAGAGGAAAAAAGTTTCGATAGTTGGGAATAATTTTTCGATTGATACGTTGTAATACGTGGATGTAATAAAAACGTTTCGATGGAGAATGATTAGTTGATATTGTGTAATTATCTATAATATGAACATAATTGCTCTGACGGTATTTCTTGTTGGCCATATTTCATTAGTATATGTATAGGTTCAAAGGATTGATACTAGTAATTATAGTGCTAGTAATGATTGTATATATCTATGGAAAAATATTTTGCAATGATATCGATATAATACAAAATATAGATTATTTTTAATTTAATTCTTAATAATATATATTTTTGATTTTTTCAAATTTTAAATTTTATTTTTCTTATTATTATTTCGCCATATAATCGATTAATTTAATCCGATTGAAATTATAATTTTAAATTTCTTTTATGTAGTTAAACATATCCAAATATGTACATATATGTGTAATGTCAAAACTATTCAAAACTATCTTTATCTGATCCAGGAGAATATTCGTATTTCCATATAGAACCAAAATCACGAAACATTATATGCAACGAAATATTATACGATCAGAAGTTTGGACATAACCTCTAAAACAAATATCTTTATTTTATGAAAATTAAGATATTCGAAATAGAAACAGCATGATATTCTCTAAAGAGAAGAAAGATTTTAAAATATCGTTTATTACACGATATTTACAAACAATCAGGGAATCTAACGAATAAAAGAAAATATTTCTTTTCAAAGCAAACTTCGAATCATCCAAGATTACGAGTAATTGAGCATATCTCTATAATTAAGTGCTTTTAAGATCCTAAGCGGATTTCATTCATCGGTTTATTCGCAATTGAAAGATAAATGTATATTTTTTGAAACGATTTAGTTTAGGGAAATGCGAATAAGAATGACAAACACCTAATTAATTCATTGGATTACAAATGATACTTATGATATAATTGTTTATATATGTAAAAATTTAATTAAAAAAGAACAATTCATTAATTAATTAATTAAAAAATAATCCTACATGTTATAAATTAAAGTACAAAGAATGTAACATTAAATGTTAAATTACATATATTAGATATTAAATTTTATATTACTTATAAATATAGAAAGTATGAACCAAAGGAATTGGTGTTTTTAATATTTATAAAAAATTTATGATAAAATAATATGTCTCGATGTAAAATATTACATTGTCATTCATAAAAAAATCACTACATGGAAGCTAATTAATTAAAATATAAAATATAAGACATAAAATTCTATGAATATTTCTATGCTTGATTATACTTTTAAAAGTTTAAAAGTTAAATTTTAAAAGTTTAACAATTTTTTCAAACAAAAGAGAATTTTATACAAAGATGATAATTAAAGTTTTTAAATTTTGAACATTAGAATTATTCAGAAATTAAAATGTTTTGATTTGTTTTTATTGAAACATAAATGCCAAAAAAAAAAATAAATCTAGTTTAATTTAAAAGATATATTTATATGTGCAGAAATTTATTACAAATATAAAATTAAATCGAGATTTAATAAATATAAACGTAAATTGCAAAAAGCAAGTAGAACGAAAAAATTTACAACTAAAAGGGTGGAAAATTTCGGCACACACGCAGGATATTAGTAAGTCAAAGAAACCGTAACTGCACATAACCGTAACGGAGCAATGAAACTGTAGCAAGTTTAATTTCGAGCGTAATCTCGATTTAAAGTTTCGTTTGAAATATTTCGTTTTTTATTATGGTAAAATTTTTATAAAAATTTCTCTAATTATCTTTTTTTAACGTGACTATTATATTTTCATTCAAGTTTAATTAAATGATGTCTTTATTTTGATTTAAGCTAAAATTACGGTATAATAAATAATATATTTGAAATAATAAAAATATATAGATTGATTTTCTGTTGTTATAAGATCAATCTTTTAAAAATTTTAGATTACTTTTAGAATCTCGGTGATTTTAATCGGTTATTAATTTTCTATTATCTCGCTGTTATTACATACAGTTTTTGTAATGACATTCATTCAAAGTAACTGTATTATCATAAATTTCCATTTAGAATAATAATTGATTTTAAGATATGTAAATAAATAACAATTTCATTTTGAAATTTGGTATTAATATATAATTATCTTCTTTTATAATCCATTAATAGATTTATAATGGTAATCGAGTTTTTTTAAAATTTTCATTCTAATATTTTTTATTCTAAAATTTTTTTTAAATTCAACGAGATGAAATAAAATGAAAGAAATAAATAATTTTATCATTATTATTCAATTTATATATTGAAAGTTTATTGTTATTTATAAAATATATATAAAAAAAAACATAGATATTAAACAGAAACATTTTTCTATTATACAAATCATCCAAATTTGCATTTTATTCTCATCTCACTTTTAACTCTCATATTTATATTAAAATTCTAACTATTATTAGCAGCATGTAGAAATAAAATATTTAGATATCTCCATAAAAAAAAAATATGTATAAAACAAACAGTCAATACGTTCCAGTGACTTACATCGCTCTTTATTTTGAACTCGAGCTACGTGATCTTATTAAGAATGTAACAAACGCCTACAGACAAAAGTTGCAACGAGATAACAACATCGAGATAAAAGGACTTTTCATCTGAAATAGAGAAGAATGGAGATAACCATGTTAGTTTATACCAGGAAAACATCTAATACACGTCAGATGTAGTTTAGTCTTGCTCGTTTGCACTCCTTTCATCCGTTGTTTTTTTTCTCTCTCTCTCTCTTTTCTTTCACAAAAAGGTTTAATCGATGGCCGACTTCCATGCACCGAACAGCTTGCTAAAGGATATACTTTATAGGTATTGTGTAAGAAGTATGGTTCGTTGCTTGTGCACCTTTTGGTTCATAGTATCTACGAAATTCAAGTTCGATGTATATTGACTTTAAGGGACGAAGCAAAAAATTCATTTTCAAGAGTATTTAAGGAATGAATTTTCTTCATTTTATTGATATATTTATCCAATTTTAATTAGAGTTGCATATTTCGATTCTCTCTAAAAAATGTAAAGAAATATAATTTGTTTGATTTTTTCAAATAAAATTATTTGTTTTTTCTAATAATACTTTAGCATTCTGAATTTGTAGTTTCTTCTAGGCTAATTCAAGTACTTATCTATTTTTAAAAATTAATTATTAGAATAAAAATTACTCTTTAGCATTTTCTTCAAATTTAAACTTATATACTTTTGTAAATATTTGGAGTATTGTAATTTTACCATAAATTTTATCAAAGTATTCGTGATATACATGATATATAGCAAATTGTTTTTTCCTTAATGTTATTTTGAGAATTCAAAATGAGATAAAATTTAATAGATGATATTAGAAATTAAATATTAATTTCATGTACATAAAATAGATATAATAAAACATTTCAAAGCTGCACAATAAATGCTAATAGGGATAAGATATTTTTCCTATAAGAATTAACATAAAATAACAATTTACATTAAAAGGAAATTATACAATAAAAACTTTTCAGTTTTTAACATGTGTAGCCATTTTTATTTCACATGCAATTACTCTTTAGCAATTTTTTTTTCTTTTTACTTTATTTCTTTTTCATTTATTTAATTGTATCTCTTCGTTTTAAATGAAAAATAAGAATAATGCTACGCGTGTTACTACAATTAGTACGTAACAAAATATTTATCATATTTGTTGTCTACTTATTTATTCCATATGTATTATTATATCAACGATGAGTTGATAAGGACAAAAGAAGTTAAATTAAAAAGAAGTAAATATTTCGTTACACTGATAAATTAAAGATTCAACAAAGAAATAATAGAACCATAGAGAAATGTGTGTCACTCGTTCGTTCAATTTTGCTCTCGGTTGAATACTTCATTTGTAGAAGGTATAATTCTGTTTAGAGAGACGAACTGGCAGCCCGCTCGTCCAATATAAAATTCCATTTTATTAGTAAACTTAATTGATAAAAAAAAAAAAAAAAAAAGGGAAAGGGAAAGGAAATGTCTATTGTTCTTGCCGGCTTTGTTCTTTCGTTCGAGCCGATTTCGAGGCAGGAAAAGGCATCTGCTTTATCGAGTTCGCGCGGTGGAAAAACGTGGAAAACCGTGGAACTTGTTCGCGAAGGAAAATTAAGCGGCAGGGAAAAAATTTTTCCCTCCTTTGGTAACGTCGTTCACTCGTGTTAACGCTCTTCTTTTCGTTTTAACTGCTCGTGTAATAAGTAACTCTGCCGTGCCGCTATAATACACGTATATCCATCGCACAAAAGGTGATGAGACGCCTTTGACAATGAGTGGAAAAAAGAAAGAGCCATGGAGTCATGGAATAGATTCGCGGGAGAATGGAAAAGAGACATTAAGCTTCCTGAATTGATGACTTTTTATACTCAAGTTATTCTTTTTCTTTTTCTTTTTTTTTTTCGCCTTTATCACAGAAGGTTCACGGAAACGTGAATGAATTATTGGGAATTATTGGGGCAATTTTTCTATTGCACATAAAGTTGCTTAACTTATAAGCCATGTAATTTATAATCTGTTCGTCTTCATCTTTAAGTCCATGAAGAATTATATATTATAAGTCTTCATTGTACTTTAAGATTATATTGTAGACAAAATAAATTGCGCATCTACAGGGAAAGTTTATCAGATAGATCATCTGGTTAATGGATGTCAGAGGTTTTCGATCATGTCCTTAATGAAATTTATTAATTTAACGACCACGAAGTCTTGAATAAATTTATTTTAGTAGTCCTCCAGTTTGGAGGTGTGATGCCCACAAGGGAGAAGACATCAATAATCCACAAGAATTCTATAGAGGGTAATACTTTTTTTTTCTCAGATTTTAATTTTTTGATTGAAAGAAATAAAATACAGTACCTTGCGAATACAAGTAGAAGGATTATTATTATTATTTTTTAATTGAATATAGGAAATATAGGAAAAGGAAATATTATATTTCATTTTAATTAAAATTTCTTTAATTGAGGATATAATATAGGAATTCTATACTTGTGAGTAATAAATTAATCTTGTTGAATATAATGTAGAGATAAATTAATATCCCTTTTTTTTAAATTGAATATAGGAATTTATAAGGGAAAGAAAATGTTCTATTTCATTCTAATTAAAATAATAATATAACAAATTATCGATTTATGTTAATATTGATTTACTACCGTCGATCATCATAACCTTCAAATCACCAATCATAATTATAATTACGTTAATATATCGATTTGTATTTGCCCGGTCGTCACAAATATACAAATCGAATTTTGGAAATAGATAGTCAAATTATTAGACAAATTAATCACACACACTACTCATATATAATCTAAAAATACTTTAATCCCTTTAATATTAATAGAACCATATTTCTAAATTATTAAAATACAATAACTCAACATAATTCAATTCAAATCTTGATATTAGATTAGAGATTGATAATATTTCTCTATTAAAATGTAACCAATACTTATTATTGGATAATTAAGTAATCACAAATCTCTTTTTCTTATCTCATCCCTTATAAATTCATTTCCATCGCAACAAAATCCAATTTACATTATACATTCGAACAAAAATATTTTCCAATCCAATTTTTCAAAATTTAATCGTACCTGTTCCACCTGAACGGCTCGATGGAACATCGCTATCGCCTCGTCAAGTGGTTCCTTTGCCGATCGACAAACTCGTAACAGGACACGTGAATCGTGGCCTTCTTCAACCCCGTGTGACGTCCCTCCTCGCGCTTAAAATTTCACAGGCGGCCAAGCGTGCCGATGAAACTAAATACGATATTAGAGGAATTCATCGTGGTTATATATAAATAACAACGTTACAATCGAGGGGTCGGGTAACGGTCTACGGGAAACGATGTTATTACGCCGGCAGGAGGGATTACAGCCGCCTATATAATCCAGAAATTACTTGTGCCGCATTGACCCCGATAGCAGCGCGACTGATCTTCAATATGTCCCCTTGAAACGATGATTTCGGCTTACTGGCTGTTTAATCTCTTGTCCCTCGAGGTAAAAGTTACCCGGGCAGACGACCGTTTCCACGATTCCCCGCTGACTTCTGTGCCATCTCTCTCTCTCTCTCTCTCTTCTCTTTCTGATTAATTCCCTAACCTATTTTTGAAAATGCAATCTCGGGGAAATCCAGGACAATGCGGACGTTTGCCTCGTCTTCTTCTTCTTCTTCTTCTTCTTTCGATCGTCTAACGTAGTCGAAAATTTTTAACATTTTTTTTTTCTTTTTTTTCCTTTCATCATCCGCGCGTTTAACGATCGTTGGAGTAGGAGGATTTCACGTAGGGGGATAGGTACGTTCCTTTCTCGACCAGCTCTTCTATTCCCTTCCATCTTGTTCGAAGCATTCGAGGATGGGTTAATTATCTTGCGAGGTACGAGCGTAGTCGGCAATTTTTAATCAAATATTTTCTGCTGAAGTCGGGAAACACGAATGATTCCGGAATTACGAGACTGGGAAGTGTAAAATCTATTTCGTTTTGGGTTAGTAAGATGGTATTGTACAATAATTGTAAACCGGATGTTGAAATTTATGATAGAATTTTTTGTTTTTAACGAACGATGTGTTTACAATGTTTACAATATTTGGTTGAGTTGTTTCACTTTAATATAAAGTAGTTTAACTACAAGATGAACTTAAATTTGTTTGCATTTCAAAATATTTTTGTCGATTTTGAACTTTCAATAATTATGGAACGAAGTAATTAAGAAAACACAACTTGTTTATCTCTTTCCAGAAGGGAATTTATTTTCTTTAAAATGTTCATCACATATTGTTGTTGTGCGTTGTTACCTGTAATTATATCGCGTGTTTAATTAACTTGTGAATTAATTGACTTCGTAATTCAGCTTATCAAATGTATTAAACACGGCATATAAATTTATTTAAGTCGTTCTTCGTTTCATATTCTCACTATTTAATCCCTGTAACTACATAAATTAATCTTCATCAACAATATCAATTTACATTTGTTCGATTACCCTACCTACGCAAATTTTCAATTGCCTTTAAATGAATCGATATTCAAAAATGCAAATAAACCAATATAACACGCTACACTCCATTTTTTTCTATTTCTATATTTCTGTTTTATCTTACATATTTTCTAACATTCCCTCAACTTTCTAATCCGTGTATCATAATCTCCAATCAATTCTTTCGCCATTCCATTCCAATTTATCTATTATAATTGGCTTTTCAACAATGATTCCTACACACTTTTTCAATATTTCCCTTCTTTCTCTCCTAACAAAACTTCGTCATTCGTGGAAATTTTTTATCCCGGTTTGCAATAATACCGAATCGAGGGAATGATTCGCGCGAATAAACTCGTGGAGTTCGAAGTGGCAAAGTTTAGTGGCTCATTCTCTATCAGTTCTCATTTTCTCGTTAGCGCGGTGCCGGGAACACCAATTTCAGAAACAGTCTACGAGGTCAGCAATTAAGCACTTCCCGTCGTTCATCGTTTTCCCTCGAGAGCTAATTATTGTCCACGCGAACTAACTGTTTCGATATACAGCTTTCGAGGATCCATCCTACCGTACAATTTCGTTAGTCTGTCAATAAGTTGGAAGTAGAGAAATGCGGCGTTACGATCGTTTTCTGGATAGATTTATTTCTCATAACGGTTTTTGGTTATATAAATAAATTTTTGAATTGTTGCAATCATGTCGAATTATCGTGAGGATAGAAAATTACCCGCAATTGTTAAATTATAGCCTGGTATTTTAGCTATACTCGTGATATAGTAATGAATTGGAGAAAATAGCTTTTAAATAGCCAAGGATGTTCTTTATTGTCGAGAAGAATGAGTTTTAGGTGGGAAAGGCATGAAATATTCTGGACTTAATACGTTCTGTCTCGATCTTTGGAGGAGACGAAAAGATATTATAATGGCTCGAGCTTTCGCAATAACTTCACGTAGGTCTTATATATTATAGAGGATATTCGTTTTAATGTCCGCCATTTTTCAAGCTCTTTCAATAATACGAGAAAAGAATGTTTCAAACAGAAAGATTATAATCAAGTTTCAATAAGCTACATATTTAAATATTAAAAATTTTCCAAGAATTTCACTTTAAAATTTTACTAAACGAAAATAGTTGTTTGGAAAATAGTTTTTTCAACATCGAAATATATAATAAATTTTCCATCGTGAAAAATAATTAACTTTCGTTCAAAATATTTTTCTTCATTATTTATAATACTCTATATAATCAATCACGTTTCTTAAAAAATAATAAAACCTCTTTTATGATATTCCAGAAAAATTTTCAACCTTTAACAAATTTTAATATTTCAATTATCCATACTGAAAATAAACCAGTTGATCCATTCACATTCGCAAAAAGACTTCATTCACAAAGTTCAGGATCCTATAAATTTCTATCACAATCAAGAGTTTGCACACAATATGCCTTCTACATATCGCCAATATAGCGGAAAGCGAAATCCCTTTATACTCGCGTAATGACTTCAAGAAGATCATCGAGATATCTTGCATACTGCTCATAGTATCACTATCTCTCCGGCGCCTGGAAACCCTAACGTTCAATCAATACCCCTACAATTAACGTTGATTATCATCGTGGCTATTATGCTTCTCGAAAGGGAGAACGAGAAAGAACTCGTTTTAGTTAATGCGTCTCGTCTAGCCTCCACGTGAATTGGATTGTCGGCAAGCGGAAACTTACATTTCCATAATCAATACAATGGCCTCTTTAAATGGTTCGGATATTTCAGTTGCAATTAGAAAACAGTGCACGAGAAACCGCCTCGATCGCCATTTTTTAAATGGGTCGGTTACTAAGAAGTCGAGATATCTGTGATGATAGATCGATAATGTAGGATGAAAAATTATCAGGGAAATTTCGATGACGTTGAGTAGAACATAGACGTTGCATAACGTTTCAATCGTGCAGTATATTCTATAATAAATGTAGAAAGGAATGATTAAGAATTAGAGTTATTAGAGAGTGATAAGTTTTAACGTATATAGGAAATTACTGTGTATTGTTATATTATTATTCAGGATATTTTATGGATGGAATATTTTTTAGATAAAAAAATATTAGATAAGAGAAAAATTTTTTAACAGAGTAGATATTTTACTTGTGGGATTTTGATTTTATTGAATATTCACGAGATTCAAAAGGAATTAGAACATGCATGATTGTGTAATTATCGTATGAAGATGCATTTGTGTAAACATGATAAAATAAATTATAAATGGTAATCGTTAATGAACACTGAACAAACTATAATGCCATTAATCAAAGTTAATTAAACTTATATACCTTTCTGTCTTATATTGGAATAATTAAAGCTTTGTTAGTAATCTGGAATGGAGAAAATTATAATTTCCTTTGTAATGCAGGATTATGTATATATATATATATATATATATATATATATATATAATGTTTCTATTAATTAAAATTTTCACTGGTGGTAAATATATATATTTGTCTGTATGTATGTTTTCTCGAATTTCCATTCTATGATTGTAATCAGAATATCACATCAATTATGTTTATTATTTGGATGCACGCATTGTTTAAGCTGATTCAATTCATTCGTTAAAGGAATTTAAATAGGAGGAATTCTGAAGAGAATGATTATAATTATAATTTACTTTTCCACGAATCAATTATACTTTTTAAATTATTTAACATTAGAATTGTCGAATGATTTTTATTAATCTAAATATCCAGAAAAATATAACTTTCCCTACCAAATTTTCATTGTATATTATTATGCAAATGCTGCAAGTATTATCTATAATCATCTTACATAAAACCTTCTTACATTTAATCAAATTATGAAGTTATAATGGACCTTATGTGAATCTTGTAAAGAATCCTTTAATTGTATTTCAAGTTTTCACTTAATTCAATTATAGCAATCAGTCTCTAATTAATTCTTTACAATGGAACACCTCTGTGAAAAGCAGTAGTCTCGAGTTGTTTGAAATAAATTTTAACTCTTCCCAAGATGATCTGATGCATTGTTACGTATCTCTCCACTCGTAAAACGACGTATAGCCGTAAACTGTTACCTTTAAAAGACACCCGCGACGCTTGTTACTGTCAATTTCTGAAATTGGACGACGTTCGTGTCTTCATCGAGATTGAGATACATTCGCTTCACGAAAACTAATCAATAGTTTTTCTACAGAATTTTTATTTTTGGGGGTAACAAGATACAAATTCGAAATTGATTAAAAATTTTAATGAATAAATTTTTAACGGTGTATATTCGATATATTCTGTGTACGTCGGTCAGTTTTATTGAAGTTTTTAATAATGATTCAATTTTCATTTTTCCTTGCTTATTACAGATGTAATGTATTATGATGTGAAATGTTTATAATGAAAATGGATCGAAAAAAATGAAGATTTCAATTATTTTCTTTTTTCTTTTATGAATCGTTATAATTATTTTCTTGCCTCGATAATAATTCATTGAGTTTCACATAGAGATTATACTAATTTGAATTTAGATATTTTCTTATCATTTTAATAACAAGATGAAAGTAGATTCTGTGTTGGATTAATAAATTTGATTTAATATAGGTAAGTTTTGTTATTAAATTTTTTATGTTGATAATTATTTATGCAATTAATATCCATTTTCAAGATATTGCAAAATATAAAATTGAACGAATATTGAATATTTTAAAAACATTAATTTTTAATAATCTTATTATTTATTCGTAAGTACTGCTTCTCTTTTGAAAAATGGTAATTTCCTCTGTTCTTGACATCTTTAATTGTGGAAATGGATGGAAATTTATTGAACGTCGGAAATGCGAGTTATGAACCTATCATGTTGCCAATTATGAACGCTCGTCCATAGATTTATAATGCATCAACTGCTATTGAGAAACGTGCAAGATTAGAAGTGCCATTAATTGACAGAAATGTATGCTTTCGACAATAGTTCATTCAAATTATCTTTAACTTTTTGTTTAATCATAAAGCAATCTATTTCATATCGATAGATGAAGATTATATCTGAATCCATGTTATTAAATATTAAATTTTATCATTAGAATAAAAATATTCTATTATATTTTCAAATATATTTAAATAATTTAAATCTATCTTCATCAGATTTATCTTCAGCGACCAAAGTGTCATATTTTTGACACAGAAATGAATCAAACCGTGCAGCTCTTATTACTCAAGCTCCTCGTAATTTCAAGCTGCAAGTTTGCTCTCTCCACAAAGCAGCATGACATTTCAGAATACAAAATCTTTGAATAGGAATATCTGGTATTTGCACCTCACTGAAAAGATGGAGGGATTTCGTTTTTCTCGCGAGAAGAACGACGTCCTCGTTTACCTAGGACGGTTGAGTAAATAGCGCTAAATCAGATCTCTCTCTCTCTCTCTCTCTCTCTCTCTCTCTCTGTCTTTTCTTTTCAAACTTTTTAAAGTATAACGGTCGAGAGAAATCTTTCGATAATCGTTACACTTTCTTCATTTATTAACGAGATAAAAAGATTAAGAAAAAAATATCTCGTTTCGAGCTTTCTTTCGTCCCATCGAACAAATTATTATTATTATGAATCGATATTAGCAAGAAAATTCAATGATCATTTTAATACATCAATATAGAAAAACTAGGGCGGGGAAAAAATGTTAGAATCAGATTGGAAAAACTTTCATATTTTCTAAATCTTTCATTATTGTTCATTCTTCCAAAATTAATATACTTTTTTTATCAGAAGCAAAAAAGAATAGAAACATTGTCAACAATTAGAACAATTTCACATTAAAGTGAGCATCCGGAACTTTATTGGAAACCATCAGAAAATGATTTTAATAATTTACAACGATAAATTTCCAAAAATATACGTCAAAATCTCGGCTAAAATTACGTTTCAACCACGATGCATACACACACACACCACGCCATATTTAAATATCCACGAAATTCTTAATCGTTTGGGCAGGTCAGGCATCTTCAGAATTCTAAGTGGTAGCAATCCAAGTAATTTGGCACGAGGGGAAATAGCCGCCACCCATATGGGCACCGGCCATTATTTAAAACACAGGGCTGGTTGTTGTTGGGTTACTAGCTCCGGTCAGCCTCAATAGAATACATTACCGTTATGCAAAGCGGAAGAGAATTTCGCAGAACCTGGTTCACGGTAGCTCGTCGTGTATCACGCTTCGTGTAATCTCTTCGCGTGTGTCTCCCTCTCTCTTTCTCTATTCCCTTTTGCCGGTTCCTCCAGCTTCTTCTTCCGTGCCGGCTGGCTTACCTAGCTAACTGGTGCGAGCAACGAATGGTGTGTGTGTGTGTGTGTGTATATGCGCGTAGTCGTCCACCTGCTGCAAGAAGTTACATGCTGGGTCCAGACCGCCAAGCGTTTCCGTCCTTTTCAACGCTGCGGTTCACGGCTATTCCACAATCTCGGGCACGATAAGTGGGTGGCTCGTTACTTTTTGATCAATATTTAACGGCCACAGCAGGCTGAAATTGCGTCCCTCGCGTTTCTTGACCTCTAACGATCGCTTTTGGTAGTCGTGGATTGTCTAGGATGTATTTTTTTGATTTGCGACGATTTTTTTTCTTTTTTTTTTTAGTAGTTGGATGTTTTGGATGGATTTTGTAGATAGCTTGCTTTGATAAGTAAAGATTTTAATCAATATGGATTGGTCGAGGTGAACTTTGTAGATTTTGTGATTTTTTTTTTACTTTTCTGGTAGTTGGAATCTTTGTAAGGATGTTTATAGAAATAATATATAAATATTCTTAAATATAATTGTAAAATAATATAAGTTTTAATATTTAAAACAATTAAAGTAAAGGATATTAAAGAATTATTAATATTTTAAAATTGATTACTTATGAAATAACTAACTTTTTCCAATTTCATTATTTCTAATTAAAATTAACATCCTGTAATATAACTTTTAAGTTATACGAATTTTCAAAGTAATCCAACTACACAATTTTACACAAAGATCACCAAGTATTCGATTATAACGTTAAAATTACAACTTGAAGATATTTAAATATCAATTTCTTTAATGAAAGTTCTCGTAAATTGAATGTAATTCAAGGAGAGATGTTTAAAATTCTCATTTCAAATCCATTAAACTATTCGTATCGTATCCACGCATCTTAATTGATAGTTACAAGTTCAGAAATTGTGGTTTCCGCGAAAGTAGGGCACATGGAACGCGTCGCGTAATCGACAGTTGAACTGCGCGAATTGTTTTTTAATCAATGAACTTTTTTAACAGCACTTTTACACTCCTACACTGTTGCGAAGCAAATATTGTTTTCTCTTTGTTACCCTGTCTGTTTTGCTTTTTCCATTCTTTTCATCTTTTCTCCCCCTCCTTTTTTTTATTTCACTTTTTTTTTTTTATGACTGAAATATAATATCAAATGGCTAAAACTTTTTTTCCTTTTTTTATATCGATGAAAAAATTAAATCATCACTATATTTTGTATATTGAAATATAATTTAAAATTCTAAAAAAATTTTAAATCGTTAATAATGATTTCAGTATTGTTTGTTAAAAGTATAATTTAAAATTCCGTGAAATTTCTTGGAAATTAACATTGCTCGATAATCGATCCTTTCATATTTCATACGTGGCACGTGAAAGAGGCTTGTTAGCAGACATTAAGATATAATTGGGAATTGATCATACAATGGAGAGTGAGTGATGTATTGCGAATCGTACAATGATGCTACGTTGCATCGAGCATAAAATACAAGTTCGTGAAATCGTGTATATGTATTCAGGTTACGACTCTGCTCAGTGTAAAACTATCGGAGACGAGATATATAAAGGTAAGATACGAACTTTACAATGCGCCTCGATATAGTTATGTATTTCCCCGCGAAACTGATGCTCGTAGTTTCCTTTATGAATAGATAAAAAAAAAAAAATAGAATCGCAATATTTTCAAGAATCAATAATTTTCTTTTAAGATCGACGAAAGAATAATTATAATTATTAATTGTGATTAAAAGTTTCTGATTTCTGTAATCGAGATAATCTTGCAATATAACGATTATAACTTCTACACTCTATTTTTTACCAATGTAATATTTTTCATATTTTCGAAAGATGTGAAAAATCCTGAGCCCTTAATATCGATCGTTTTTGCTCAATTGCGCTCAGAGATCGAGGCCCTGTTGCCAGTGACATTCATTTTTTCTCGGATTTACTCGGATGAACGAACAAGATTGTTTATTATTTCGTGGCCATTAAACATTTTCGGTCGTTAAAGACACGATCTTTTAACCTTTCGGCCAAATCGCTAATCGATACGAGAAAAATCGCTCGACGGAGAACCCTTAATCGAACTCTCGATACCGATATCGAATATGGATTATGCACCACTCTGCGCCAACAAGTCGCGTTGGCCCAGGATGAAATGAACGATATTTTGCAGCCGTGAATATCGTAGTACCTTATTATCTAATAGTATATGGAAAAATTTTAATACCTGAAAGATACACCGATCGTCCCTGTTATGATACGAATTAATTTTACGTATATTTTCGAGAGCGAATGAAAAGGGAATATTATGAAGAAGATATGCTGGAAGAGGGTAATGGACCGTGATTATCTCATAACAATGAGATATTGTTCTATAAATGATAAATGAGAATTAAGAATAAATTTATATTATAATTATCTGCGATAATATTATGACTATATTATTAATTTAATAATGATAAACTATTGAAATTGGATTTATAAATTTATTATGTGTTTGTATGAGAGGTTTAAGTTAATTAGAATAAGTTTATATAATATAGTAGAATATATTCTTTGAATGAATTAATGTGTTATATCACGTGTCTAGGTGTTATGTGATATTTGAGTTATAGAATTTATTTATAGGTATTCGAAAACACATTCATATAATCTTTCATATCACGTGTCGAGTATTGATTTATTTTTTCAAGTCAAAAACAGAAGTATTTAATTGTGGTTTTTGAGAAATATAATTATTTAACCAAATTTTGAACTGTAGAAATAGAAGAATTACTAATAATTTGTTTTTATTTTCATTTATTTGAACTAATAATAATAATAGAATAGTATTATCAAATAAATTTCACTTTAGTTTATTTTTTTTATTTTTTTCATGAAACAATATATTAAATAAGATATTTAAATATTTTTTATTAATATTTAACTATTGATTATTTTTTTTTTCTTCTTAAAGTAAGTTTTCTTTATAAAATGTTAAAGTATCATTTATAATAGGCATCAAATAAGAAAAAGATCCCTTGTAAATCCATAATCTATTTTTATACTTAAAATAATTTTTCTAAAAACTTGTACAAATAATCAAGTATTTTTGTAGATATTTTCTTTCTTTTTTTATTTTTTCAATTGAATCTTTTATATACTAGTGAAATAATTATTAATACAGTTTTAAAAAAATTATTTATAAAACGTCAATTTTAATGAGAAGAAAACAGAAGAAAACTTAACGTAAAATACATCCAAAGCAAACTCGATTTGGATTAAAGTCAAAACATGCTGTTTATTTTTATCGTGAATTTCATTTTTCCAGAGTGTGCAGGAACTCTTCAAGCTACTTACGTCTGCATTTTGTATTTCTTGAAAGTCGAGCATTCATATGATATTACGTTTCACGGGCAAGTGACACTTTTCATGAAAAGGCTAAATATCAAATACATTTTCACGAAACCGGCTCTTCAACCTTTTTTTATGATAGTTCATCATTTTAGAGTGTTTTTTTCCTTGATTTCATTTAAAGATGTAAATTTGAAAGATATTTTAGATAATAGAATTCCAAGTTTGTATCATCTTTGAATATTTTGATGTTGTTATTCGAAAATTTCTGATATTATAATATTCATTTCATTATAAATTCCATTTCATTCAAAATATTTTAATTGTCTGGATATTAATACAAGTTCAAGAAATTGAATATTTCCATGATTTAACGATATCCATTTTTATTTTATTATAATGTCAAAATAAATTTCAAATTTAAACATTATTAATCTTAAATAAAATCTAAAATTTAATTTACAAATATATTACTATCTATTATTCTTAAAATTTTATACATTATCTTATTTTGCATCAATAATTCAACGCTCCGTACATAAGCTTTAAAATGGTAGCGCGCCAACGTTGCATGAAATTCACTTGGATCCTCGTAATCTGACTAAGTAATTAGCTCTGTGTCGTTGCTTTAGAACACAATTAGAACACAATTATTTACTTTTCAAAGTAAGCACACCATGTGTTTAAGTTCATTTGATTTAATTTGGAAAATCGTTAACAGCACTCGATTCATTCGTAAACTGTTCTTTCAGATTATCTGTCTATCCAAGAATTAAGAAAGTTCGACAACTGTCTCGTTACTCCACATTAGCCTAAATATGTCGAGCGTTGATGGCGTATAATAGATGTATTACGCGATATGCATATGTACTTTCAAGCAACGTTATAGATGATATTATTATCTAAGTTTAATGCACAAGTGAAAATTGAGTTTTGATTTAATCGTTGAATAAAGTGGAATATCATATTTCATCTAATATTTTTAATATTTTATGGAATTGTATTTGTTGAAATTAATATCATATGGGATTCTTGTTTCATCTCATCATATTAATTAAATATCAAGAGAACGATTATAGAAGTAGATATTAATTATCAGATTCTTTCAATTGAATCAAAATTGTTTCTTATCTGTTTAATATATATATATTTTTAATTATATCACAATGTGATGTGATAATAGAAATAGAAGACAACGAGAAGAAATATTCATATTAAAAAAGAAATATAAAGATAACAGATGGTATTTTTAATTTTAATTTTTCTTTTTTTTAAATTCTTAATCTTTTTCAATCAAGATAAATGAAAATTGCTAATACCAAGTTTGTGTATAAAGTGCAAAATGATGTATACTTTGAAGAAAGTAAAACATAAATCTTTTAAGAAAATCGAAACAATAGAATGAAGCTTTCTGTACAGACACATACCGATTCAATTGCTGAATACTTCATGATTTTAAAACGTCTGAAACAAGATCTCATTGGAAAACAACATTTATTATGCAACAATCTAATGGATAAAAACATGTTGAAAACTATTAGAGAAGAAGATATTCGAAGAAAAGTCTCTTTTATCTGGAAAATGAAAGGAAATGTCTTACTACTTTTCCGACATTTTCGACTTCTTCCTCTCAGACAGGTTAGTTGATTAGATAGGGTCAAGACTATTTAATCAAGGAGTCTACCTATCGAACCACCATCTTTGGAACGAAAGAGGAAATTTATTTTGGCTAGCGATTTCCTCGTGATCCGTATTTTATTAAATCTTTAGAAATCTGGGTCAAATTAATTTGGTACAATTCATATATTAGTTTTATATTTTCATTGTTAGGAAAGAAATTTTTTTAAAGCGTATTGCACAACGTATATTTTATAGAATTCTTTTATTCAATTTAATTATTTTAATCATACGCTCAATTTCAAATTATGCAAATAACAGATGCATTTCTTCATTTTACATATGATAATTATGATATTGATTCTTCATTTCAGTAGCCTCATTGAGATTACATGAGTCGAGCATTCCATAATCTCATTTCAGGTTCGTTAATCACATTAATTGGATCGTATGATTGAAAAGTGATAATATTTTTATCTCTTTTCTAATAAGCATCTTAATTTATCTCACAAATATTATTCCATCTACATTTTAATTTTAAATTTTGATATGTGTAAATTTCTGCTTCTCTTTGTAAATTTGATCATTAAGAAAAAAAGGAAAAGGAAAAGACAAGAATAGAATTTTTTATTTTTCTGTATTCTGTATATTATCTTACAAAAATTATATTTTCAATCTTTAAATTGATCGTGAAAAAAATCTATGAATAAATGTTTGATCCAATTCTAAAAAAATTTGATTGTCTTCACTGTGACATATATGAATTTATTTACTTTAGTTACAATAATAAATCATATATTATTCACTTGTAATAAAATTATCGAACTGAAATGATATTGCGGAATATCAATCATGACGTAAATCCAAATTGAATGTAGCAGTTTTAAATGTACAATTGATTTTGGACATTCTCTCCATGGAGCATGTTTATAATTATTAGCAGGAAGTGGTCCAGCGATGAGCATTCGCTCCCTTGCTCCAGAGTCGAGGGATCCATTCAATCCAAACTGCATCCCAACCCAAACATAACTAACTAATCCAGAATTGGTCAATTTAACTAAGTCAAGGCCTAACTAGACCTTAACATTCTGAACATCAAGGTGTGTCCAACTTGCATTTCGATTAAATTATATCATTAACATAATCTAATCCAATGTAACATGTTGAATATTTCTAATGTAATCAACATGTCTACCTGGAATATCGAATTTAGTTCATGATTATCGCATTGATATGTACTGGAATGACATCTAATATGAATATTAATCTCTTCTGGATTAAATTATTTTATAAATAATATAATTATTTCAGACAGGTTAGATTTGGTAAATTCATAATTATTCTTAAAAATATTTACAATTCTTGAAATAATATTCGATCTACAAAATTTAAAATTAATAAATTTAATATTTTCTTTTCAAAAAATTTATCTCTGATATATTAATAAGATCGTTCTGATATTCTTCTAGAAATAAATTTATTAATACTCTCAGATTAAAATCTATTAAAATTAGAAAAAATTTAAATCTATAACTTCAAAGATAATAACTTCCGGTCAACGAGTGAATAATCGTTAGAAACGCGAAATCTTATTCTTTCAAATGCTCCCTCATTTATCCTAATATAACTGTCCGATTCCTGAAATATCATCGTATAAGGGAAAAATAATTTTTCATCATTTACTTTAAACCTGATTAAACTTTATTAAAGTTAGGAAAACTTTTAATCATTATAACTCCAAAAATAATAATTCCATGTTAACTAGTGGAAGCTCATTAGAAGCGCGGAATCGTTCTCTTTGAAACGCTTTTTCATTTATCTCGATACGAGTTTTGATTCCTGAGATATCCCCGTGTAAAGGAGAGGATAATTTTTGATCTCTTTCTATCTCTATCCTTATCGCTTATTTGGATCTCTCGCTTGCACATCGTTTTACTGACCTAACCCAAGTTCCAGACAAGTGATAGACGAAATTCTTGGGAAAAAAACGCGATTCCTGGAAGGACGTAGTACGCATTCCTAGGAAAAAATGTAGGTCGCGAACCCATTCATAATCTCTGCACTATGGAGCACTTTGAATTCTTATATCTCGGCAACCGATTGAGATATCACGATAAAACAAAAAGAGACTTCAATGATATGATCTTCACTATTTTCCAAATGGATTTTCAAAATTTCTCTTCGCGTTTTTTATATTAAAAGTTCAATCTATATTTTCTATATACTATTCGAATATTTGAACTACATAAAAATCTAATAGTCTATTAATAAAAGTGAAAACTTTGAGAATATTTTTTAATTTTCTCTATTATATATTATTGCAACATTTTAAGTTTCCTATTTCATAATGAGTTATATTATTTTAACGTTATTTCTTTGAATGATCGTATTGCTTATGAGAATCGGTTAAAATTTATTTCGACAAAATATACGTGACCCAAATCTTTGCATCCTTCTGATCCCATTTTGATAACGGGATTTTCAGGTATTTCCAAGCATCCATAACTACTAACCTAAACTGAGCATGGAACCAACACTGGCCCGGATGCAACGTGTTTTGCGGACACACTTTTGTTATTTATGCAACCAGCCGGCCTCATTATGCGATTCGCCGGCAAATGTATTCATGAACGAGGCGCGTTAAGGTACGTGAGATGGCCGCGTGTTGCAAGTACGAGGTCTCGTTCAGGAAAATCGCATGCGTCGTAACGTATCGTGGTTGTCAGTCATATTAATAGGGCCGTTAATGAAGCCGGCAGCATGATGGAACTATGCTAAATAACGCCGTTCGTAGCGCATGAAACCGCCAATATGTAAAACATGACGTATCATTTGATTTGTGAAGTACCGGATAATAAATTCATATTTGTGAAATTCGTAGATCCAAATTAAATGGCAAATTCTTTAAATTATTATTCAGGAGATATTTCAGGTTTATTTTATTCCAATGTAAAGTCCATTTTGTGGTATTAATTGTGCAGTATAATATCATTATTTCCTTAACTTTCTTTTCGTAAACTTGATTGATGATTTTTTTATAATTTTTCATTATATTTTATCAATAGTGATTGTAATATTTTTTTTTCAAATATATTTTTAAATAATCGTGGATATTGGCTTTTAAGAAAATTAAGGACACAGAAAAAGGATGTAAACGGTATTAAATCTTTATTATTTTAAGATATTATCTCAGTATTTCTCAATTCTGAATCCTCATAGGAATTTTATCGATCTAAGATTTTTATTCCCTCATTTTAATATTTCATTTATTATTGTTATTGGCACGGTTGGATGGATTTAATTGAAATATCTAAATTCATGGTTATTATAATGAGATTCTATTATTATTTCTATTATAAATCTTATTACTATTCAATATTATATGTAAATTTAATGATTTGTATTGAACCATGAAATTCAAATTCTGAAAATGACATTTCATAGAACGTTAATTTAATGAAATAGAATAGTAGTGTATATTTCCAAAAATATATTTCTAATTGATATTCTATATATAATAATAAATTGTAACGAGTAGAAACTATTTTTATACAATTTATCAATCCTCATTAATTCTTTGAACGTTACGTTTCATTAATGAAAATGGATTCCATGATATTTTCATAACAAAAATACATCTTTCATTTCTATTATGCAATGCTACAGATTTTATCTTTAATACGACAAAAAACGATTTAACTAAAATTATGCAATATCAATTCAACATATATCTCGTAAAATCATCCTTTAATAACGCATAAATAATTTATACGATAAATAATTATTAATTAATTCAACAAAATTGATTATTCCAAACGAGGAAACAACAGAGGAAGAAAATTTAATTAATCCAATTTTATGTCTCACCCTTTTGAGATTTCCATGTAACCATGACTAAAGATGAACTTTCTAATTAAAAGAGTCACGAATCGTGTATATATATAATATGGTTATATCATTGTGTTGTCACTACAGTGTGCTTGCCTATTGTCGAATTTCAAGCTAACTAAGCCCCGGGTTACACGATAGCTTGTTACTAAAAGTTGATGCCAGGCATCAAACTTTTAAATTGAAATAAAATCAGCGTTCGTAACTATGATCGTCACGTGAATAGGAACCTCTTTAAAATGGCGTTGTTTACATGTTTTGAATGTTTAAACTTTTATGAAAACTATTTCATACAGTTAATACCTTTCGATAGAAACGACACTGTTGTGGAAATTTTTATCGTTATCGATTACGAACGACACTTTTGGAATAAACAAACATGTAAAAACGCAATAAAATCAATCAAAGTCTCTTAAAATTTTGTTTGTGACGGAATTTTATATTTTGACTGACATATATCTAGATTTATGAATAATTTTGTTCGAATTGTTTCGAATTATTTGCAATTTGGTGTAAACATTAAATAAAAGTACCATAAATTTAACTTATTTATATTTATATATTTTTAAATGATAATGTGATTTAAAGTTTAGCTATTATTTATTGTTTCTTCTCTTTCAGATGATCTTTCAATTTACTTATTCCAAAAACTTAAAATTTCTCGTTGCTCTTTCTAGCTAATTTTAAAGTAACAAAAATGCTAACTATAAAAATTTGTAATTTAAATTTTCTTCATTCTCTTTCATTAATTTTACATATATATATAAAAAACATTGAAAGGAAAAAAATATATATATAACCAATCTTAATATTAACTTTACATCTTACAGGATGTTCGAACCGTTTATTCACAAGCTCGATTAAATGGGAATAAGAAAATAACCAACTTGAGCAATTTAAATGAGATACACGCCCCGGGTTTTTCTCTTCTTAGCGAAGCTTAGAAGCACCGTTTCTCCCGGCTTACTTCGTGACACCTGACTTCCGTTATTACATGCAAAACACGCGTCTTTATTCCTCGAGATTCCCTCCGCTTTAAAATAGTTCCCCCCCCTGTGAAATCACAGAATATCTCCGGAAATAGTGATTCCGAGACTTCTCCCTGTTTACCTTCTATCTCGCGTGTGTGTCGCCCCATCTATAATTCCACAACTCTGGATATTACGGGCGAGTTCTTGTGGAAAGTCGAGTTCGAAACGAATTCGTGTCCCTGGGGGGTGAAGAACTTAGATGTTTCAATGAAAATGTAATCTGTAATCTGAACTACACACTTATCAAATGGAAGGTTTTCCTCGTGGAGGATTTCTGTCACCTCGACAACTTCCACAACACGGTCCTTGGAATTGAACGTTCTAGACATACACGGAATATCGATTATATACGTGTCGGGTCGTTGGAAAGAAAATATACAGTTTCCATTTTTTTTCAAATGGAATATTTGTTCGCAAATGAACAATTTTTTATTCCTATTAGAATGTTTTCTCAAATCTTAAAATTATCCTAAAATTGTGAAAATAAAATTGACTTTGGATCCGTGTGACATCTTATCTTTCATTCACGATGGAATTACATCTGTGTTTTCTGAGATGCAACTTATTTGTTTTTCTGTCAAAGTAAGAAAACGTATTATTAGCGCAGTGTTAAAATATGTATAAAAGAAGAATTGAACGTGCAAGAAAAGATATTTTGAAATCATTCTTGTATAGTGAATGGCACGTGTTTCTAAGTACATGAAAGTATCATTGAGACTTTAAAAAATTCTTGAATCACTTTTGTTACGTTATTTTTGAAATTGTTTGATTACATTTTCTAAAAGAAGAAAAATAAATTTTTAATTACTCTTTTTCCATTGAACATCCAACAAACAACCCAATATTCGATCGCACGAAAACAAATTACAATAGAATTTCAGTTCAGAGTATTATTTCTTCATTTACGAACGATTCTCTACGAGGCGCAGTTTACAGAAATGCGCCACATATTCAACCGGATGAATTGCATAGCGCCAAGGGGGCAAATGGAAGAAATGGCGCAAGAGGCAGGGGATAAATACAGTAGTATTGCCATAGAGGGCTTAAGGTCCTTGGCTGTGACCCAACATGTGTATGTCTTCATAATCTCTCCAGACTTAGAGAACGATGGTGGTCGATATCGAGGCATGTTGGATCCAAAACTTGTCAGCCCCCTTATTGCCCATCTGCGACTGACTTATGGTGCCAAACGCGTTTCCTTCACCTTCGAATATCGATCAACTCGATCGGAGGTGGTGCACACGGCCCCGTTAGTTTGATGAACTTACGTGAAATACGTTGGTGTTGTGACAGAATGGGAACCGACTGGTGGAAACTTACAATAGTTGCATAAGTGCTTCGCATTTAGCAAGCGTCAAACCATCTTGAACTGTGGTGAAGTTCGACGCGGGGAACTGGCATCCGGGAGGGTAATTTCTTCACTCCCGTGATTCCGGCAACTTCTCTTCAGATCACGAAATTGTTATGTCAAAGTGAGTCGAAAATTGCATACGATGTAATGGTGGATAAATTGGGGGGTAGACGATTAACGTATCATTATTTTTTAATGTACTTTTTCGAGATTCTTTGTTCAATTCTTGTTCCTCAAGGTGTATCAATGAATTTCTTCAGGATTTAGAAACTCGAGAGTTTTAAAGGATTTTTATTGTGACTAATGATATCATATAAATATTCGTAGTTAGAGAAAAGAAGAAAGGAATGGAATATCAAGGCAGATAAAAAAGTATTCTGAGGATTATCTCATCCTTTGTCATTATTCATACAGATAAATAACATATGAATAATTGATACATTTAATTATTATTAACTAGTCATCAATACATAGATTATTAGATATTTAATTGAATGTAATTTAACATTCTGTAACGTATATATTTATTTATATATTATTATTATACATACTTGATTAATATAGTGTCCAGTAAATTACAAGCTCATTTAATACTCACAGATAATTCGATTATCGTGATATCCGGTTAGGTATGCGAATTCCTTAATATTTCATTCCACGGAAAATTAAATTACTCGAATTGCCAGCAATCGAACAAACCGTTGTAATGGTCCTTCACACATGAGTGTATAGATTCGTTCATTAGTAGAAGTTGAAGAGGTGTACGAAGTCAGGTGTTAAAACAGAGGTACTGGCGAAGATGACAAAGTTTAATTGGAACTTTAATTGGAATATTTGTTACGTAACTTTTCTACCAGGAAGTTTACATTTATAACACGTGAAACATATCGTTGGACGTTATAATATCCCGAATGAAATGTAATTATACTTATCCTAATTAAATTTATTGAAACGTTAAACGAAAGAAGGAACTATATAACTGAAGTATTTTAGCAGATAATCGTATTTTATTGGAATTTTTCGCAGTAAAGTTTCGAAACGAAGACAGTAAGGGTGACCGCAATTTATGAAGTTATAATTTATTAATAATTTTCAATATCGAAACTCGGAGTAGTAAATTGTTAAATTTAGAACAACGGGATACACGAAACGGGTTATTAACGTCCCTGAGATGTTTTAAATATAATTATAACATTATATTTTTATTAATTTAATAAAATATCTTCCTCCAATTTGTTTGGATAAAACAATTTTAAACTTTTTAATTTTATCAAAATCTCTTTGAAGATAATCAAGTTAACGATTAACGGAGCATTTTTTATTATCAAAAGTTTCATTCTTCATTCACTATCTCTCTCGAAAATAGGAAGATTTTATAAATTAATGATTGATCTTAAAAATACATAATAATCATATCGATACAATATCCTAATTATTAAAAAATAATAAGAATTTGTAAAAGGACAATTTCAAGAGAAAATTAAATTCTTCAAATTCACGTTATAGCATTTCTTTTCTTAAAAACAAATTTATCCAATAATCTAAATTTTCAATCAATTGACGAATCATTTCCAATACCACAAATTACACGCGAAATATATATAAATATACACACATACTTATCTTCGACACAATGTTTACATATATATATTATAACAACGAGGCATTAAATAACGACGAGGAGATTTCATTAGCATGCCACCGGATAATCGTGGAACATGGGACAGTGTTACGATCTAACGCACATTAAATTGTATGCGGAAATCTTTATGTGGCCAATCTTGGAATTAAGCCTGGGCCTCGTTTTCGGTTAAATGACCTTTGAGAGAGAGAGAGAGAGAGAGAGAGAGAGAGAGAGAGAGAGACTTTTCGATCAGGTTTGCGGTCGCTGTAACATTGTTTGCAGATGGTCGGACTATCGACTAGACCGCCAAACCCATTGCGGCTATGCAGGAAGGTTCACCTGCTATGTACGCACGTCACGGCCATGAAATGATTTAATTCATTACACCCGCGAAAATTGTAACGTTCGTTGATTAGTATATGAAATGTTGTTAAGGTTGTGAAAAAAATTGTTTTTACATTTTTATTTCAACATTTTGTTCAGTAATGAAAAATACACGCGACATACTGCATTAGATTCATGAGTTTAAAAATTATATAATTGGTATAAATATTTAATAGTTTATTTTTTTAAGATTAGGTGAACGATATAATTAAATAGAGGTGCAACAATATTTTTTTCGTTTTAATTCAGGATTAAATTTGACTGGATTAGTAGAAGATTATTTTGTATATATATAAAATTCTTTCTTTTCTCGATATTAATTTTTTAGGAAATTAAATTCGAATTAAAAAAAAAAAACTTTATTCTACATTTATTATTTATCTCGAGTTTTCCCGGAAATATTGTTAAAACATGAATTTTCGATCTAAATTAACTACCGATAATTAATAATGATTCACTATCGAATTTTTTAACAAAAATTAAGACTTCTGTAATTTTCCATTAACCTCCACGCTTAATTTATATTCCTCTCATTCATTCGATTTCCAGTTCTTTTCTTCCAACAGCTGCCAATCACGCGTAATTAACCTTTTCGTGAAAGGATCCGTGTAACGTTTAATCTTTTAATTTCTTTTGCGCGGGATGAACGAGATTCCTGCGCGCGCGCAAAAAAAAAAAAAAAAAAAAAAAGAAGAAAGAAAAAAAAAATTCTCCGTAAAAAGAGGTTCCATGAACCGGGTAAATGGATGAACCGAAGCCATCTACTCGACACGGTGGTGGATCCATCGCACGCTCGTGCGTGAAGCGGAATCGAGCCGTAGCCGATGCGTTTCGCGTGTGTCTGGTTTAATCACTCGCGATTAAAATAAATTCCAAGGGAATAGAGGGTTGCACGAACGAGATGAGAATGGGATTTAAATGTAAATCCACTCCGTTAGCCCCCAACACTTTCTGAAATCATCCCCGTGGCGCGCGTATGTCGGTGTCCCATTTATCTGTCCAATCCTCTACTCTTTCCATCATTTTCCATGCCCAAACAAATTTCAAACATTTACATTTCTTCCTGTTTTCTTTCCTTTCTTCTTCTTCTTCTTCTTTGTTTTTTGAAATATTGCTCGATTTTGCACGAGAAATTTGTGTGTGAAGAGTACGGTTGATGGATGATACGTTGAATGTGCCATAATACTGGTTGAAAGTACCAGATGTGATGTAATTTAATTATTAAGAATCATTAAGAATGGATAGAATGGTTAGATGATTTTATTATTATTATTATTATTAAAGAGATATATTTATATGAGAGGTATTTATGGTAATTAGTGGAATTGAAATAAGTTTTTAATCTCTTTAAGTCGTTATATGTCATAATATATATTTCATCCTGTACATTGTGTATGTTAATCATGTCTGCATTTTATAAAAGATTTAAAATTGTTTTGGGACATTATGTTTTATATCAGATAAAATAATCTCTTAATCTGAATACTATTAGTAATATATAAATAAATTATTGAAACTTAGAATTTAATTTAACAAAAACAGCAATATATATTTAATCAATTTATGTTAATATTTTAAATGACTAATTCAGAATTAAATAAATACTTAGAGAGTAATTATCTTTTCAATCTATAATTTATATTTCAAACAAGTTAATTTAACTTTAATTTATAATAATATAACAATTACAACATTAAAAATTCAATTTATCTATTTCTGAACAAATTTTCTGAATTACAAAATGTTATTTTTAATAGTATATTTATTGATTTTGTATCTTCAAGTCGTAAACACAAAGATTACTCTTTTAGATAGATTGTATAAATGTTCTACACGAAATTAAATACTTTTATGATTGTTCTAGACTTATTCGCGAGGACAATACTGTTTTCCTTTTTGCATAGTATTCTGTTTCGAAGAACTAGAAAAGAAGAAAAGTTATATTAGATCTACTGATCTCTTTTTGATGTCTTTTTTCTTCTGTAACGATAAGGAAGGGAGATAAAATCTCACAAAGGGAGAGTCCATGTAGAACTGTTTTATGGACCGAAACCATTTATGGTATACAAATGAGGATTATAAATTCTAGAAAACTTATGACCAAAGGAGATTCTGAATTTGTTGTAAGATACGATTAATCCTTTTCATTATTATCAAAGTACTTGTGCAACTAAATGTGAATTATTCTGAAAATGATTATATTCTCTTTCTAAAATCATTACTTTATTATTGAATCTATATAATTATAATAATCTGATAATAATATGTAGGAGATTAAAATATTAATCACTATCTTATAAAATTTTTTGTTATGTGACAAGTCTATTTGACCATAGATTTTTTCCTTCTCCTATTTACTCGTTTTTTAAGAATAATCTACATTAGAAATTATAATGATCGATCGAATTTCAACTTGGAATATTACTTACATTTAAATTTGTTGAATTCTTTAAACGCAAGTATCCCAAAGATTAGATAAATAAATCCATACAAAGTGATGACCAATCTCTTTAATATAAAATTTGTCTTCGATAAATTTCACGTAATAAGGTAAAAGTGAGACGCAAAGAAGATCAATAAACTCGTTTGAAGATCAAACTAACCCCCAAAAGTTTTAGTTATCGTGTGCACAACTATCTCGAAAGCGCAGTAGCGCGTTAAGTATCACCAGATTCCACGAGCACTTAAGTGGCCGCGTTTGAACTCCATTTTCGAGGAGGAAGCTGTATAAACATTGCAGAGCGACCAAGGGGGTTGAATTCACCACATCCGCATGAAGAAGCAGCAGAAAGGAGGTAAAACGTGAGACAGTAACGAGAATGTAAAAATAGAAGAAGGATGGATTGGGGCGACGAAGAGATATTTGAGAACACCGAAACGGAGATAGAAAAAATATGTATAAAGTGGACGGAAGGACGAGGATAAAGGAAGCTGATGAGATGCAGGGTCCATCACGGGGAAGATAGAATATTTAGCTTTCTTTTAGGATACGATATTATTTTGTTTGAAATGGGATAACTTTCTTTTTTTTTTTTTTTGTTTCTATAGTTTCATTTTCGTTTCTACCACCGAATTTATTCTTCCATGCTCTCCTCTATTCTAGTAAATCTTGTTATCCTGCGCTAGGTTGTGAAGAGATGGACATGTTGGTTCTTTTGGGCAAAATTTTAGCTTTATACTCGTGTTTTAGAATTATTATTCTTTCGAGTGATACTCGAGTTTCGTGAGTTTTATTGTCATTATTATCTCATGGATAGTCAATTAAAATGTTTCATTTCTCAAATCTTTCATTTAAAAATCATTTTAATATATATTATATTTTATTAAGTTAAAAAAATTAAAATTAAAATTACTAAAATTTTAACAAATTTATTTATTTTTCTTATTTTTGTATTTTTGGAATTAGATGTGTATGCATGAAACAACAATATTTGCCATTTTAAAATATACTATTTAAATAATTTTATCAATTTACAATATTATTGTTAGATATCGTGAACAAAAAGAATTATTTGAGCAATGAAATATGATAAAGATGAGGGAATTTTATATAATTTTCTTTTTTATTCTATTAGCATTAAGAGGTGATAGTATCATTATAATTAAACTTATGCAATTATGATAATTTGGACATTTAAATTTAGAGATTATAATTAGAACAAATATTCCCTCAACTCCATTCTCTCTTATATTTTCTCCTTCTCCACAATTTTTCAAAAATCTTTTCCTCCTTTTCCCTTTCTTAAGATTCTCTCAAAATTTTGCAAACCCACACCTATATAAACTTTTCCACACCGTCTCTAAAAATACCCTCCAATTTATCCCCTTTAATCATCCCCTAGCATCACAAATCTTCAACAACGATTTAAACTTATCTCACGAAAGGATGCTTTCCTCGAGAATCGGCCTCGATCTCGACGAAAATATCATCCAGAAGATGTACGGTCCACCGAGAAGGAAGAAGCTCTCTCTTCTCTGGGGTGTTTATCATACCCAACTATCACCCAGCTTCTCCCTTAAAACGTAACGCCATTTCGGAAGGGAGATAAACAGCCATTCGTGCCACTCGCGCTACATATTAATTATACTCTCGACGAACACTCTTCTCCTCTCTCTCTCTCTCTCTCTCTCTCTCTCTCTCTCTCTCTCTTTTTCCGGTTTCTACGAGTTTTTAATTACAGAGGGCGGTATAGGAAACGGGATATATGTATATATAGAGAGAAAGAGAGAGCGCAGATGGCAGCCACTCTTCATCCGGTCACGACTCTTACTAACTCCACTTCAAATTCGTTCTTTGATGTGCACCGTGGGACATTTCCGCTTATCATCGAGCGCGCGACCTTCAGTCCCGCGTCAATTACGACTTTTATCGCGAGAGACTTAATGAGGAAGCTCGACGAAATCAGGAGGAATAAGAAGATTGAAGGGTGGAATCTCTGAAAGGGGAGATTTGAATTGCTTTAAGGCTTAATGTAGTCGGATTAGCTGATTGACGTTCTTTGGAAAATGAGATCTTTAAGGAATTTAATGTTTTTTTTCCCCTTTTCTTTGTTATTAGAATGTTATATTGAGATAATATTTGAATTGGATTTAATGGAAGGTTGGTTTACATGAGTGTTATAATTTCTAACTTTATTATTTTGATATTTGAAAATATAGCAATAATTATGTACATTTTACAATCGAAAAAATTTCTAAGTATTTCGTACATAATTTATATTGTGCATTATATATATATATTTTTTCATGATTCACGAGTATTTTAATTAACCCAATATTAATCTAGTTGTCTCTTTAACTCAGAATCCACTATAATCTTAGCAGTTCCAGCTTATTGTCAGTCATCAGTAATTTGCATCAAATTTACCTAATCTTTCATATCCCTTACGAAACTTATTTAATTCGGTCGACACTAATCCGTTTACTTCATTTATCCCTGCAGTACTTTCGTAACACGTCTAATCCGACTCTAATCATTATACCTACACCGTGAAACGTACCGATACATCCAGTCTGATTAACACGCATCCAACACATCCAACCCACATAACTCGGTTCAACCTATCTATCTAACCAACGTATATCCCATGCCAAATCAACTTAAGCTGTTAACCTATATCGAGCACGACTCAGACACGTCGGTTACTTAATTTAATTTAACCCATCTAATTGGGTTTATAGAATGACTAACCCAAATCCAACCTATACTGTATACAGACTTCCACGATAAATCCATTTCCAACGATAAAACTGATCCAACGATGATCGAATCTTGCAACTTGACACTGTTTTTCATCGAAACGAGCTAGAACATTGTCTAATAGCCAGACCTTGTGAATTCACGATCTACAGTTAGATCACAAAAATCTTCGTGTACTTTATATGAATTTAATTAACAAGACAAAAATAGTTTTACTAAAATATTGTGAGTGTTTAGGATATATATAGTTGTATAGATAGTTATCAGTTTGAAGAGATGAAATCAATTGATGGAGTTTCAGATTTATTTCCATTTTCTTTTATAATTTTATAATACGAAGCAAAATTTTAAGCTATAAAATATTCACTTCATTATGTTTTATATTTTCAAGTTAAATTCTAATAAATGAAAATTCGAATAGTTAAGTTCTCGGATTCAAATAGATTTTCCATTGAATAAATTACTCCATGTATGATTCATTGTACTTGCATTGTACTTAAAAATTTTCATTAAAATCGGATTGTACAAAAGTGTTTTACGAGTGACACTGTATAAGTCGATCTGGGGTTACGTGTCCTTCGATAAATTGAATTAAAGTCGAGTTTGCCGATATACCGAGTGATAAGGCCACCACGAGAATTGGCTATCTTTCGCTCCTTAATTTCCAACGTTATCCAGGAAATGATAGGAATGAAAAACTGGCCCGGGAAGGGAAGGTGGCGTAGAACTGTGTGTGTGTGAAAACGTTGAAAGATTTATAACTACGCGGGAGAATTTTTGTTCCCGTTTCTAGGGATATTGATTTGTCCCGTGGATGGCGGATATGGATTGCGTTGAGCGATGAAAGAACGACTTGCTTCCGAATATTTCTCGATCCGACGCTTCCTGAATTGAATTGTTTACGAAGGTTTAATTGGAACGTTGAGAATGCGAGAATAATGGGATCCGCGATTCGAATGGATGAATAAGTGACGAAGTGATGTTGCTTTTGGAAACAGCGTGGGCAGAATATATTCTGTTGTGTGTAGTGTTACTTTACAGGGGATTCGAGCGTGTTAAGTTCATTAATGTTAAAATAAAACGTTTCTTTTTGATGGATTGATCAGAAGTTGTAATAGTAATTGTGATGATAAACGATGTTTTATTACTCTGAATCAATAATTCAGAGTTGTGATTTATGAATCTTTGAGAAAAGTTTTGATCAAGTTTATCCCACTTTTTTATGATTAAAAAAGAAAACTGTAATGTTTCAAGATTCTGATTTATGGATCTTTGTGAAATAAACTTTGATTTCTTTTTTTTTGCAAATTCAATATTCAGAACTGCAGTTGCATTATTTGAATGGTAAACATTGTTATCGTTCTTTCGAATTGTAATTTCCTAATAAAATTCAAGATTTTGATTTGTAAACATTTGTAAAATGTAAAAATTTCTTTGTGAATATAAAATTGAAAAGTTACATAAATTTAACTATGGAAATCCGTCATTGTTCTTTCGAACAGAATATTTATGAGCACGTTTGAATATGGGTACCAGCATAAATGAGATAAGAATCAGTGTGTGTATGTACGTGTTCCTTTCCAATTGACGTTTCCCTTCCAATTGACGATCGTTAATCGTTATTGATGGAATAAATGAAGCGTTAACACCACTTCAGATCATGAAATACATCACATTAGGGAATACTTTGTATATTCGGATATCAAATTTTCAAATCTCCGATTCTCACGCTCCAATTTGTTGATTTTCATTGGTTGGAAAGTTGGCAAGTGAAAGGAATGCGGGTCTACTACGTTATAATGTAATGTAAGGTCCTTTTCCATGACACGATTATATTATTGGTCGAATCGGATCATGTAGCATCGAATAAACGGGACACGTCGAGAGTAAGTGAGACAGAATTTTGAATTGTTGACGTAGACATAGATATGGGTTAATATATTAATCGTGTGAGATAAAAATTATCGATTATATATTATATTTAATGGATCATTTCGTTTTAAAATTCATCAAGTGTTTAAAAACTTGTATTAGATTATAATATTTAAAAAAAAAAGAGAGAGAATATCAAGAAATAAGAATAGATATATTATAAATGATACTCATATCAATTTCTATTTTAAAATTTCAATCATGAATCTCAGTTATTGTCAAGTAAGAAAATTAAAATTAAATGTCTTGATCAAAACTAATTTATATATTTAAAATATTAAATATATAAGTTAAATAGAAATAAAATAAAATATTTCAAATATTGTGCAAATAAAGCTACAAATTTAAAAGAAGAAACGAGAACATTTTGATCAATCTGATCCTAGTATTGTTTCATTATAAACAAGTTGGGTTTGTAATGAAAATAACAAAAATCTGTAATTTTATGATTATTAATTTTTTTATTATTTTTTAAATAAAACTCTCCACTAGGAATAATAAAGATTCCTTAGAGATTTTGATGATTTCGTGAACTGAATAGCGACAGCTTGTTATGGAAAATATGACTATCAAAAATTCTTCAAAAATATGCTTCCACCGACTTCCTCTTCCCATGAAGTCAACGATCTTTGAAAATTTGCTTTGTTGTCAAGTCTCACGTTCATCTTAGATTCTTCAAAACTTTTTAGGTCTTGCTACAAAAGGTAGTTAATTAAGGGCAACTTCTCCAGTATTTATGTACATTCTAAGGTGAGAGAAGTTTAGCTTGGAGAATTTCAAAGGGGGAAAGCCAGTCTAACAATCTAACTGTCCAAGTTGAATGAAATAATTGTAGAATGAGAGTTGGTCTAAGAATATTATGGTATAATACTCTAAACTAATAAGATGTAATTATTTTTAGTAGAGAAAAAATTAAATGGAATTATATTTTTGAATATAATAAATTCTCTTGAATTTGATTTAATACTTTTAAATAATTTTATTTATTATAAATTTCTTTTTCTCAATATTTTATTCCTAATTTCTTCATCTTTAACCCTTTATGATTATATGTTCACTGTAATAATTGTTAGAATAATTTTCAACAATTGCAATAATTTTTTCATCATTATTTTTTCATATTCTCTCAAAGTATTTCATATTTATGCATATAAAATAATTACAAATTGCAAAAGATTAATTTTTCTTAATTAATTTTCAACAAACGTTCAATTTTTCAATTCAATTATAGCTTTTTCAATCACAAATCATAAAATATCAAAATTACAAAAACAATTTCATAATAAAAACATGTACTAAAAATTCTTTTCTTCGACAGAAAACTTTCCGCTAAAATTCCTCGAAAACAGGTCACATAGAAATCATCCCTTAAAGCTCTTGAAAATGATGCGACCGGACAATCTTCGAATCTTTTGATGCGCAGATATTCGATAAAGACAACACTACTGCAAAATATCTCCTCCTCCTTCTCTCCTTTCTCTTTCTCTCTCTGCCTTCTATATTTAGTCCACAGATTAAATCCACCTCGGCCAATATCCCTTCTTTCTCAATTGACACACGGTCCAAGGGATGTGACAAATACCGATGATAAAGAAAGGCGAAAAGTAGTCCTCTCTTTGTCGAGTGCAACGAAGGCCATGATCCTTTTGCGTCCCTCGAGTGTCTGTAGCAATCTGGAGCATCATTTATGATTATATTTCGGCTATTACCCTTCTTTTCGGCTCCATCGATAAAGCGGCCACCACCATTAATCCTTTTCCACGGTGGACCAGCGTCAGAATTATTGATGCCAAGACTACGATCTCAGCTTGTTTTATGGTCTCGTGTGTATTGGAGCTTTCTCCTTGTTTACACAACGTGTTCCAATCTCGAAGAACGCTCGAAATCATCGATGTCAGCGTGTAATTTTACGTTCTCGCCGCCAAGTAAGGTTGGCTTATACGCAAGATGAACAAGGTATCTTCATCGTTGATCTTTCTCGTAGAAAGATTAATGCTTTCGAATCGATCACTCGCTCTTGGCACGATTTGATTGGTAATTTATTTCGTTGAAATGTTGAATTAAATTAAATTTGAACACTTTTTTTTTTTTTTAGGAATATTTGATATTTGATAAAAAATGAAATAAGAGTTTGATGAAATATCGTTTTCTTTAGGAAAAAAAAGAGTCACGATTGTGCAAATTTGAATAAATATGTAAAAACGTTGTTTTTTTATTTTTAAATTGACGAAATGATACTTTTTTGTATTTTACAAAAATAACGATATTTATTATAAATAAATGATACTTTGAATTTTAATATTTTCTCTTCAAGATATCTGACAGTTGGAAATCAATTTATTTAATTATCTTATGATTTCATATGATTAGGTATAATTTATTTATTGCAATTTGTATATCTTTGTATGACTTTGAATGTCTTATATAATTTTATTTTGATCATATGAAATTATATTATGGTATCAAAGTATTATTAAATATTAATAATACGATATCGATTATAGGAAGAATCTGTAATGAATTATAATTTCTCATCAGTAAGTTTTGATCATACAAGAATGAATTTGATTAATTTTATTGAAATTCTTATTTTTATTTTATTTATCAATGATAAATATTTCATTTATTATTTCTTAATGAATAAAATTGTGCGTCGATACGTAATTAATGTATATTCTATTTATATCTCAATAAATTGAACTATTATATTGCGTATCGAGATATACGTACAATCGATATTTGCAAATTATAATATGGATAATATTAATGGTACGCATTCCCATTTATTTATTTTCTTTTTACGCGAAATTCAAAAAGATTTCATATATAACTTAAAATTTCCAATTTAAAATCATTATACTTTTATAAAAATATCCATTCCTTTTTTTCTTTCGTTTTCAATTATTTATTATTTTAGTAAAAAATACATTGTATACGACATACGTATAAAAACTATATCAATTCTACGAACGTACATTTACATTTAATTACACAACTGTATCACAACGCGAGGACGAGAAGAACACTCGTTTTTTATTGCTTGAATTTTACGTCGAATAATTTGTTTTGTACTTTTGAATCCGCATATTGAATCGATATAATACGGATGGAACGTGTATTTGCAAAATGGTAACAAACATGCCAGGACTGTTAATAAGCGCATATTATGAATCAAAAATAAATTGTACAAGATGCAAAATGAATTTCGAATTACGAATTATATTGAACGTAATTTTTATCAATAAAAAAAAATGAAAATATTCGAAATGTTTGCGTCCAAATTTCTTATTTTTTCATATTCTTGGAAGCTTTTATCTCAATGTACTTAACGAATAAAGTATTTGTTTTGCTAAGAACAATTTATTCTTTAAAAAGTTTCAAACATTCAATTTGCATTTTAATTTAAAATATATAATTTATCTAAATTCAAATCACAGTACAATGTATTAATTACATTTTTACACTCAATATAATAAATATTTTCATTCTATGATTATTATAATATTAAATTCTAATATCATAAAAAAAAATATCATATCTATTTCTTTACTTACAATATTAAAATGTGCTGTATCTCTTCTCATCCCTTTACATAGATATTGAAATTGAAAATTCTCTTTTCTACTTATATTGTATAGCACTGTTGGATAAAAGCTACATTCAAAAAAAAAAAAAAAAGGAAAAGAAGAAAAGAAAAGACAGGAATGTTGAGCCGTCATAGTTTAAAAAATTAATCTTTTACAGAGTGGAAGTGGTTGGAGCGCGGGGAACCACCCGGTATGTGGCCGGTCTGCGAATTCACCCCCGATAGTCCGCAATGCGGAATTTCTGGTTCGAACGTGCACGCGCGAAAGAAGCGAGGGAAGTTCCGCGAAAATTCACGTGTCTGTCCCTTGAAATCGCATTAAATCTCTCCATGCTCCATGCTGTCGACTTCTCCTAACCGAATCGAATTAACACCACCGGCTAACGACAACTTCTCTCCCCCTCCCCATCCCCCGTGTTTCTTGCACGCCATTTCAACGCTTTAACTAATCTAAGTTTTTTTTCTTTTTGTTCCAGGTAAGTTCCACGAAGTTGTATCTGTGTCCGTTATGCTGCTATTCTAATCGAATCAGGTAAAGAAAATTTTTTACATTTTTTGTTTTTTTATTCTTAGTTAATCTTTGGGGTGAAATGGAATGGAAATAGGATTGTTAATACTTAAGGGATGAGTAAAGGGAACGATGATACGTATATGTTATTGAATTTGATTAATTATTGGTTTGTAGAGTTTAATTTATTATTATGAGAGAATTTTGTAGTATTACTGTAGTATTGAATTTTTTTTTATTCGATTGGAATTTTGTTCATTTCGTTTTGCTTCACTGTGTAAAAATTTTTACACAATTCAAAGTGTAACTTTAAGTCGAATTATCGTCACGTTTTAAATACTTTGATTTATCTCTGCAAGTTGAATTTAAAGATAATCTGCAGAATTTAATTTTAAAAGTTTTATCAACCAACTGATATAAACTCTATAAACTTTGATAATTTTCGTAATTCCTTTCCTTAAAATTCGAACAATCGAAGTTTTGCATTATAATTTTTTGAAAATTAATGTATAATAAAAAAATTGGTATCCACAGATTTTGTACAATATTTCAGTTATAAAAATCTGTGCATCTTTCAAGAAAAGTTTCATATTTTTAATTACAAAAAATATTTAATGAAATAATAATACTAATAATGACCTAATAACACACTTCATTTTATATATGGATAAATCAATGCTATAGCTATAATGTTCTACTCAATTAATTCGTTAATGTACCTTATACTGTATATATACAAGCCAGGTAATGTTACTTCTCTTCAAACTATCTAATGAGTATAATGTTATACTCAAACAACAAGTATGCTTAATAGTTCCTCTTGATTAATCCCAACTGTTTGTAATGTAATATTGAAACGTAGACAAATAATTCGCATGATATCGGATGATATAATAATCAAAAAAAGATGATAATAAAATCATTATTATTATTATACACTTTAAACAAAATTAATATATAATAAGTTCAAGTAAAAATTTATTTTATTCCTCATAAACTTTTTCGTATCTTTCTATACATGTGCATTTTATAGATTTTGCATTATATTAAGCTGATTGATATTCACGATATCTCTTTAAATAAAAATTGATATAATCTATATTTTCAAACGTCGAAAACAATGACGGGGAATAAATTATTTCAAATATTTACTTTTTATTTAAATCTCAAATAAAATTTCCAGATCAGTTTGATGGAATTGTTAACATTGGTATCAAAGTTCTGTGCTGAAATTGTAAACGAAATAATAAGTTAACTAATACTTTTATTTTCAATGCTTTGCCGACACGCGTTTTGGTAACGACACACGAGTGTCACTCGCTGTTTATAGAGTGCCAGTGTAGAAAATTGACCAGGGACAAAGGCATCAGGGATAATCGCTGTCATTCCGCTTTCCATTTGCACAAAGCCTCGACCGCGTGGCCAATTGCCTCGTTGATAGATACTCTGCAACCTGTATAGGGTCTTTAACGACCCTACTCACTCGCCACTTTTGATGCTTCATCAAGGATTCATTAAAACCCTTTCTACTTTAATCTGACCCGTTGTCGTTCGCGAATTTGCTTGAAAACTGCCTAGATAATGTTCTTATTTCGATTAAATTGGTCTTATGTTGAGATAACAGTATGAAAAAATATAGGAAAATTTGATGGCAAGGAAAAAGGAAAAACAAGAAAATAAATTAAGGTTCCGTGTAATGGAAAATTTCTTTATTGAGAGAAAATTTCAAGTATCCGTGTGAAAAATAGTACAGATTTAATTAAATATAAAATCTACGTTTGAATTTCTTTTTTTTTCAAATTATATAATATTATATATACTATATAGGTTGTCATCGTATCGAGAAATGAAAGATATTTTTCATGTATGAAAATAGGAAACGAAAGGGAGCTTAATATTATTATTCTCGAGTATGGAAAATATTTTCATCGCCATTTTATTCTTAATTTTTTTAATTTGTCACTTCAAACAAATATTTGAAATTTTAGTTCAACGAAGGTGAAAATGATTGAAATTTCTAATATTCGCTCAAAGGGAGAGCGAATTTATGTTTGAAATTATCCATCACGGTAACTATTCAATTAATTAATTGTTGTATATAGGTTATCGCATCATGGCCTATTTAGCTCGCGGAAATTATGAGATATTTTCAATTTACTCGAAATAAATGCCATATTTTTTTTACCTCTTATCAATATTTTTATAGATGGGTTTGACTTCTGAAAATGATCTGATATTATTGAATTTAATCTTGCATAAAATTATCAAAATTGTTAAAAATTAAAATACAAATGGAGAGATTTTTAAATTTTGAATGAATTTTTATATCTTAAACGTTTAAATCGATATTAAAAAGAATCGAAATCCTTTAGTTTCTATTCGTTAATAAAATATCGTACTTCTGAAAAAATACTCACGCATGTACAATCAGGAAAGCACGTCTGCATACGAAAGGCATGAAATCACTGTCTCAAAGCAAATCTGCAGAATTGCACATAATATATTTATGCAGAGCATGAGCAAAATCCAGCATACCAAACGTTCTCATTGGCATTCTCACAAGGCTACTTCTTTTCCGCAACTCTTCAGAAACATCTTAACAAGAAGAAGTTTCTGTTCCAAAAATAACTTTAGATGAATCTTTTCGTGGCCTAATTTCTCTTTAGTTTTCGAACATCTTTGGTTCAATTTGATCGAAAAGTTTCAGAATTTACAGATTTAAAACTTCTTGTTTATACGAATTTCGACTTCAGAATTGAAGTTATTATTTTGGTGCACAAAATATCGTTGAATAATGTGTTAAGATGTGGAAGAAATTTTTTATCTTTTATAAAATCTTTTGTTTGAGACTCAACTATGTACAAAATATATATTTGGACGAATATAGTATTCATTTGTTCACCAAACTAAAAATAAATAAAAGAAATGTATTACTTTATACTCCTCCATAATATTTTTAATCGAAACACTTTTCTTTTTGAGTTAATCATTATGATTATAAAATTTTCAGATATTATTATTAATTAAGGATTATAAATTCTTTCGTATCTTCCATTTTTATTTAACGAAAAGTTTAAAACTTTACATTAATTTCAATAGCATTGTATAATTATATTCATAAACAGAATTCGATTTATTTTCCAAACTTTCTGATTAACAGATTAAAATTATCGCTATTTGCAAAAGTAGAACGGATATCGGAAGCTATGCTCTATTATTCGATATACGATAGATTTATCTTGGGTCGAATCTAAGAGCTTAAATTGCTATTAATCGAAAATTTCATCGCAATTAACGGTGTTGCACAGGCTTGATAGACGGAGATATGCCGGCTTGATAAGTTCATTAGCGAGCTATTCTATGAAGAGAGCATGGTATCTCGAGTGATCTTTTCATCGAACACTTCGTTTAAATGAATGACACCGTTGTCTATCTCCAAGAGGAATCGTTACTCTTAAAAAAAAAAAAATTATGAATCGAATATTTTAATACAAAATTTTTATCAAATCGTTGAATTTCGATTTCATTCTTTTCAAATAGAAAATTAAATATATCATTAATAATAGGATAGGAATTTTTATATTTTTGCATTCTTGCATAGATATTTGATTTGATTAATTGTTTATAGGATTAAATATTCGATGTTATTAATTTTATTTATAATAAATTTCATTCATAGAGAATATATAAAGCGATTTATTCATATTCGATGGTTTCAGTGAAATTGTTTTTGTTAATTCTTTTTATTTTTGTCCAATATATTAATTTGCTTTCATTCGAAACGGTATTTCTCTCACAGTTTGTCAACACGGGATTGTTTTCAATAATATCTCTCGAAATATTATTGTTCCGATAATATTTCCCGGTCTTCCATTCATTTTCTAATGGAAAGTCAACACTATCAGAGCCACATTGATCTATCACACTGACTGATAATCATACTGACCTAACATTTACGTAATCTTCTGCAATTGTTTGGTCTATTTTTGCAATATCTCTATCTCTCTCTTTGAATTCGTGGTATTTTTTAATTTTCGTTTTATTTTTCTTTTTTTCTTTTTTTCTAAATTTTAACTCACACGTGAAAATCAAACGAATTTTTTTTTTTATTATTCGTAACAATACAACATATCCCATAATATTTTTATTATAAACTCGGCTAACAGCATTCACTTTTCCAATTGTAACGAAGTATTTATTAAAACAATTTATTGAAAAATTGTTGAACAACGAAAAGAATTATTTTTTCAAAAAAGTTAAAATAAGAATTACATAGAATATTATCAACGACAGGATCCTCAACATAGTTTATTTATATTATTCAAAATATTTGAGTGTCAGTATTATCACTTTACATTAATCTTTTACCATTTCAAACGAAATATAAAAAACTACAAATCCACTCTTCACACTTCCATAAATGTATTCATAGAACATTTTTAGAGAATCGATTAGAAAAAATCAAAAAACTTGGATATAAAAATATGTAGCTTATTTGAACGATATTAACTTGAATTACTTATTCATTTCAATAAACTCAACTTCACAATTCCATTTCCAAAAATATCCTACATTAATCGAATAAAATATTACAAAATTTCCATCAGATATGTCGTCCAACGTAACACTCTCCATATAAAAACCCGATTCGTATATAGAGATTCAACGTAGCGCAATAAGGATGAATCGCAGGATTTCGCGGTACACGCAAATTACCTATGCCAGTTGTCGCCGCTTCAGGCGTAAAGTTCAATTTCCTGTGGACGTTCAATAGCCCGGCTTCTACCCCACTTTTACGGTCGGATGGCGAAGCCTCCGAGTTTTTCCTTATCGCGGCCAATCACAATATCTCCTCGAGGCGATGCTTTGAGTGGCTTCTTACGTATACTTCTCTTATTTCTATTTGCACACTTTGCGCGTATACCGTGGAACAAGAATCCATGATGATGCGAAATCCGGTCGGTTTGGGGGGGTAGATATAAGGAGACGTGAACGTGGATCGTAAAACGTTAATGCCTTCTATATATATATAACGCGAATTTTATCGAAGATCGGTTTTCCTTTTAATCGACCTCCTGCTTTCAAGCTTCCTTGCTCTCCCTCTTTGTGATTAAACCTCGGTTGTTCACGTTTGCTTTAATACCATTAGTCGGCCGCGGGTTAGTTTCCTTCGAACTATCCACCATTGAGATCGTGTATTTGCGCTTTTAATTCTAACGCCGTTTTTAACGGCTGTTCTGGACAATTGAATTTTTTCAATTTTTTTTATCGATGTGTAATATACAAGAAGTGGAAAAAAGTTTATTGGACGGATTTATAAAACATTTTGGCGCGAGAAATTTTGGTAGAAATTGCGTTACTTAATGAAGTATTGGGAGATCTATCATTTATCATCGAAGAGTGGAAAAAAAATCTCGGCCACTTTATTCAATTCTTACACGCAAGAAAATCCCTCCCTATTAAAAATCTTGCATCACGTTGTAGCTCGTCCCTCGTAACTGGCTGTTCGTAATTGTTAAAAGTTTAAAAGAAAGTCATTTACCGGCTCGACTCCATTCTTCTCACGATCCATTAAAGTTCGTAATTAGTTCTCGAGCTTCTTCTCCAGGATACTCGCGAGACTTCTTTCGTCGAAAGTCTTTTAGAAAGGACCCCCTCCCCCCTCCTCGATATTCGCGTATTGTTTTATTAACGAAACTCGGTATATATATATATCCTTTCTCGTTGAATCGCTACGTTTCCATGATTTATCGCCTAGCGTTAATTGGAAGGAGGGCGCAAGGGTTGCTCTTCCGCGACACGGAAACCCTTTTTCCTGTGAATAGGAATCCCAGCGCGTCGTAGCCTTCCGCGTGGATGGCCGTCGACGACGGGGAGAGAGGAACATCCTTGGAAAACTGGGGCGACGATATAACGCGACGATTCGCTCGAGCTGATAAGACGTTTGTGAAATCGTGCTTAAATTTCTCGATGCGAAAAATCCGATTAAAAGTCGGGTGTATGCATGTTTATCGGGGGAGTAGAACGCGTTGGAAAGAATATGAAATGAAGTCACCGTGTAAACACATCGTATTTTAGTCCATTTTTTTATTCTCTTGAACTTATCGAGTTCTTTACGTATAATTTTCAAAATTAGGATGGATCATAATTTTTTTTGTGTATCTATAGAATTTGTGAATGTATTAAATGTTCATGTATTTTAAAAGTGTAAGGATGTAAATAGAATTTTACATTTTTTTATAATATTTTTATAATTGAGCTATAAAGTTTGCAAGGAGCAGTTGAATATATGCAATTATTAGAATGAAACTTCATCGTGTTAGATACTTAGATTATATTGAATGTGAGCTTAAAAAATTGTTCAAATTTTTTTATAATTTTCCATGTTCATTTTCATCATATTATTAATATTTTAAAATTCCCTTCGAGTAAGCAGTAATTCTTTCGCCTTTAGATATTTTATAATCAATTATAAATAGAAAAAGAAATCATTATTATATACATATTCAAAAAAATTTGCAATTGATTGGTGATCAGGTGAATAGAAAAATATTTGGAAAATGTTTCTGCATTCTTTTTTTTTCAATTTATTATATTACAAAGTTATTATAAAAACTAAAGTGGATGGTTTGAAAGTTAGGAAATTCTCAATAAAACGTAATCTATGTTAGTGATCGCAAACACAAGAACAACGTGGTGTGTGCGTAACGGAATAACGGGGTCAGTAAAGGAATAATTTATCCACCTTCTGGGACACGTATTTCATCATAACTCTAGAGAATAACACGCATTTCGATTATCAGAGAATTTTCGAATAATATCCCGTTTGAATTTCTGAAATATATAATATAAATACAACTATACGTTGGATATTTATAATGGAATAAATCGGTAAATCACTTTTCGGTTAAAATTGTGTTACTTCCGCTTAATCACGTGCCCCAATCTCGTTGTCCCTCAAACGTTCGAATAATCACACATATTGCACCCTCTAATATCTATCAATCAATTGCAAATTTAGTCATATGTTGCGCATCAATATTCTATCATTCCTCGTTGATACATAAATAAATTTTATAGTATTTAAATTGTTATATAAATTTTAGAATTATTTTTGTGAAATGGGGTAGAATTATTTGTCGTATGCGATGATTTTTCGGCACGTTGCACGTTGAAATTAATGACGTGACGAAGAAAAAGTATGAAAAGGTTTTAGAGTGGAAAAATAATCGAAGAATAATCTAGAAGATAATTTAAATGGAATATTTTTTTTTTTTTTTAGCAAATACTCTAAAGGAAAGTCTTCTTTAATCATTAATAAATTTCCAAAAATAACTTTAGATGATTCTAAAAATAATTTTAAAAATTATTAGGATAACCCAAATCGTTTTCAATGAAAATTTGAATTCTTGCAATCATTGAACTCTTCGATTAACTCTTTTGAAAATGAAAATTTCCTTTTCACATATTGCAAAAAGAGGGATATCTATATAAATATTTAAAGATTTCCAATCAGAGAAATTATACAAAAGAAACCATTGTTGATTTACAAAATTATCCGCAATTTTGCCAGCCACAAAGATATTATTTCACGGCCTTGATGATGAAATGTCTCCAAGTGTTTTTAAGATCAGAAACGTTGGTAATATTGCTCTTTTCGGACCCTCCATTCCTTTCGTCATTTTTCTTCTCAATGAATTGTGACCCTGCCTCGATAATAAATGGTTCACTTACTCAAGGAATATTTCCCTTCAAGTGTCTCGTGTCGCGGAAATTTCTTCGGTAATTCGTGGCTCGTTGCTTGTCCAACGATAAATTCATCTAGAAGAACCGCAGGATTTAATGTTCGGAAAATTTCACGTCCAATAATGTAGGTTTTAAAGGAAGAGCCTATCTTGAAATTAATTTTATCATCTTGATGGCAATGATTCTTGAAGATATGTCAATTTTCAAATGAGTTAATGTTACTTAAATATTAAGAGAAAACTCAATTTATCTCAGTCCTTTTATTTTTCGATAATATTATGATTTATGATACTTTTCCTTTAAATCATTCCAGATTTACCATCGACATTCAGTATATATCTGATATGATTAAGTATAAATTATGGAAATTAATAGTTGCTCTCAATTTTTATCCATTAATCAAAAGAAATTTATTAATACAACGATGATAAATAATATGATGAATAGTAACTAAAATATCAGAAATTGCAAAATAATCTATAAAATGTAATTTATTTTATTATAATCAAAATGAAAGTTTTTTGGAATATGTATTTCATAAAATAATGGTATATAGATTCTATATGTAATTCATAACTGAATGTCGGTGTCAGAAAATATATAAAGTATTATATTAACCCCTGTATAGTCATCATGGTCGATCAAAGTATTTTATGACTACTTTCCTCAAGATCCAGATATTAAATTTCTCTTTTTAATCGAAGGAAGAATTTTCGTAATAAAGATACTTATATTTTGTTCGAAAACGATATCGTGAAATTTTTATTTTAATTTCCTCTTCATAGGGAAGTTTTACATCCATGATCGAGAAATATATACAACATCAATAAAAAATAAACGAGTTCACCAAAAATTGAGACAGAATTAGCAAATTTCAATAATAACTCTAGCGTATATAACATCGAATATACGCAAATTCATCTCGTTAATTTTTTAAATATAACTCCATGAAAATTATGTCGAGTCATCTGTTATTCGTACCCAGTTTCAACTAGACTTTAATATAAATTAGTTTTACGTAAATCAACGAAATTCGAGAATGATGAATTACTATAAATTGGAAGTTATGATAGATTAATTTGAATGTTTAATTAAGAAGATGAATAATCAAAAACAAAACTTGGTAATAATTTCTGTTTTCTAATTCTGTTATTATAATTGTTATATGCTAATATTTCTTTATACATCTTTCAGATTTAATTTATTTCCTGATATTATAAGTGATATCTATAGTGTATCGATGCTTAATCATTACTAATCAGAGATTCCTCTGAATCTTCTGAAATCGTGGATGAAATAGTACGTATTTTAATAAAACACTGCGATTATAAATTTCGATAAATCTCTTTAATGAATCGCAGTTGTTGTAAATATTTGCCAAAACAAGCTATATACATATTCCAAATTAATTCACGCGTAATTTCACAAATTCTCCTCGTCGCATCATCAAACTTGGAAATAATTTAACACGATTTACACGACTATGACGATCTCCATTACTTCTTCAGTAAATAACGTAAGCACTTTAATCGAACGTTATCAACTTTTGAAAAAAACCACGTGCAACTAATAACATTTATTTATTCGAAAAATCTATCACGACACACATAGAAAGACAATGAATTCCAACGAAACCGTCTCTAATAGAACACCTAGCAACCACGTTTCCAAAACAGATAATAATATTAAACGTCAAAGAAACTTTAGACTACCGTTCGTCAATAACGATGCCCCAATTCCCTTCGAAACACAAAAATAAGATACACTTAAATGCCGAGCTTTCGTAATGGACACCGATTGTAACGCCCTCTATCGATATTCGATACGACATAGGGTCGCAAAATGGAAGGAAAGAGGGGAGGAGGAGGGAAAGGGGCGACGAGAACGAGACCCAGATCGAGAATCTCAAACAAATCTCATCTCGTGCTCATCGTCACCTTTGCCACCTGTACTCGTCATTTGTACTGATCAGTTTGAAACGTACGGTCGAAAAGCTCCATCCCCAAACTATCCATCGATTTTGGATTTATATACGAGAGCAATTAATCCGGTGGAGAAGAAGCAAGCCCACGTCGATATCCTGTTCGGCCATCCATCGATAGAGAAGGGGAGGGGGGAAGAAATTCGATGCTGGAACTCGCGAGACTTGCGGACCAAACATTCCAGAGACGTTCAAACATACTGCAACGCCTGCTAGAGCCAATTGGTCGGAGTTGGTTGGACCTCGGCCAACTCTCTCCCTATCCTGTCTGCAGACGCGTATCTCTGGACGGCGGAGAGACGGAGATATAACGGAGGATGGATAGATAAAGGTAGATCGGGGGAGGAAAAGTAGGAGGCCAGAAGGATGCTTGCTCCACGGTCCATCATCGGAAATGGGAATAAGCAGGGGCCACCAACTTTACTCGTTACTTTGCCCCAACCAAAAGGAGGATACATGCATCTCGCCTTAATGAATTGCCATGAGCATCTTCCTGCCCAAAAACTCTTCGCGAAACTTCACGTTCGTGAACAACTATCTTTTCGTTCGCTCTCGTTTTCTATCATCGAGGTTAGGGGTTTGAGAACAGCTTCAGTATTATTAAACGACATTAACAATTCGTTTCCTCCTTTTCTTTTCTTTTTTTTTCTTTCTCCCCATCTCAGAATCTATTTTCTTTTCGTTCGTTGCGCAAGATTGAATCCCTCTATCCTCGATATCGAAGAATTCCTTTCGATCGATCCAGCTATCGTAAGAGATATTGGATATTGTTGTTCTCCTATGTGTTCCCGTCTTTCACAGGATCGTAACGTTTCAGTTAGGTACGCAGCTCGCACAATGCACCGCCAGTCGCGCCTTTCTACTACTTTTCTTCCTTTCCGCTTGCCACGCTCGTGCACATTTTCGCGAACCTCGATCATCGAACCTTCTGTATCATCACTCCCCCAACCCTTTTTTCGCACAATGGACCGTTTCTTTCGCGTATGAGACAGCTTCTTGGCGGTATTTCGTTTCGAAAATATTCAGTCGGAGACAAGAAAGAGATCGAAAGAGCGAGAAAAACGAAAGGAAAACACAGTTGCCAAGACTTGGTGGGGATTTTTCCATGGGGAAATTCGAATGTTACTGTATATACCTCCATTATATCCTTTTACAATTCGACCTATCCTCTGCTTTGTCTCGCGGGAGAAAGAGTAGACATTCTGGCCTGGCATTGTGAAACCGAGTAACGCCAGATTCTTCGACCGATTCGCGCCATTTTTCTTCCTATTTTTATTCCACCGTTGTCGCCACGAGAAATATCGCTATTGATGTATCGGCGAAGGAAGTGGGGAGGAAGAGGGGCGATACTTTTCTTCGGCAATTTATCACGCGTGCAGGAAGTCGGAATCTCTTCGAGCACCTCATACATCATAGTTGGAACGTTAAACTGGTATTTGAAAACGCTGTACCACGGCTATTTCTGGCTAGAACGCAACGGGTAAATTATATCGTTTTGCTTAATTGGAATTTTTGCTCATCTTTCGTTCCAGATCCGGTGCAATTTGTCTTTAATTACTACTATGTTTTTGCATACTCGTTTTCTTTCTCTCGTTATTCTTGATTGTAATTGTTTCATCTGCGAATTAGATTTGTGTTTTGATTTTGTGTGAAGTGGAATAAAATGTAAAGTTTGTTTTAATTATAATATTGGGAAATTATGTGATGATTCAAAACTTTTGTGATTGAAAATATATGCATTTATTTCTCTTTTTTTAAAACATTTTTTTAAATATTGAATATTTTTTTTAATTATATTGTGGAATATAAGTTTTTTTCTTGTACAGATTTTTATTCGAAAAATGAAAATTTATACAATTGGTAGCATCAATACATAAATAATATGGTAATGCTATAATATTATTAACTATAATATAATTAACATTTTATTTATCAGATTATTGATTATTGATTATAATTATTCATTATTATCCGGTAAAATAACAATTAATTATTTAAATAAAATAAAATTATAAGACACGTATGACGCAAATGATATTAACTTAAAAAATTTTTTTCCATTTTTTGAACAAAATGATAGTTTTCAATAGTTTCTCATATACGATAAAAACAATTTTTAAAAATATTCAAATCTATCAATTTAAATTTTATTTGTAATATAATTTATTTTAACACATTTTGTTCAGAAACTGGTGAATGCGAATCGTTCAAATTAATGCTAATTCAACACATTTCAATGAGAAAAAAAATCATTAATTTACACTGCATATACGAGAAATAGAATTTACTCGATACAGCATTTCTCGTAGTTAAATGAATGAAATTATTTCGAAATTTACGCCATTGAATTGATTAGTTTGCCAGTCGTTACATCATGTGCAAGGTATATCCTGTTTCTACGTGTCTACTATTTCGGTTTTGGTCGAATGGTGAATTGAATATGAATTACCTTACATCAGGATTAATGCATCCTACCAATGCATTGCTATCATAAAATAACAATGATATATCGAAGAGTAATTCAATGACAATTCACGTTAATTACGAAGCATATATTTCGATGAATAAATATAGAATGGATAAATTTTATTTCATCTTTTATATTTGTTAAATTATTTTTAGTTATTCAGAGGTCGAAGATTCAGCGTAATTCATATATTTTTAAACAGAACTTACATCAAATTACTAGCTCAAGAATCTCTTCAGTGTTTAAACTTTCAATTGGCAGATCAATTAACTTCAACCATGTACTTCAGTAGTTTAGCAAAGATTTAATTAATTTATCAACTTTCAAAATTTAAACTATAATGAAGTTCTCGAAACATAATTATGTTATTTATTTATTTTTAAATGTAAATAACGTAAATTATTTTTAGAAAATGATTTCTGAACATCTTTGTATTCTTATATTATCAATAATAAGATAGGATAAATACAATTTCTATTAATTGATAATTAATTCATTTTTGGCCTAAAAATCTTTAATCAATTATAATATTTGACAATATTGGTTAATTTATTAATGGAATTCGTTTGATGGTATATCAATCTTCTATAACATCCTCAGTGTTGACAACAGCTCTCTTAATAACGGATGTTGCAACGCTTGTCTTGTCTTTGATAGATGAAACTTTAATAATAACAAGGAATTTCCTGTAGTTCCTGATTCCTCAGGCTGTGATGTTGATCCTTTTGGATCTGTAAACCGTTACAAATAATTTCTAATTTGTCATTCGTTGACTATAAGTGACTATAATACTTTTTACATAAGATATGTTTAGGAAAATTCTTTTATTTTGCACTACAAGGTTTCTAAGGAATTTTGAGGACGAATTATTTGAATTTTGAAATAATATTGGACTCACAGGACTTATAAAGATGAAAATATAATACAAAAATATTGCGAACAATAGTATAGGTAATGAATAGATAAGTATATTATATTTCAATATTTGTATTTTTGATAATTTTGGTAAATTGTTAGAAAATGATGGAAAAGAGAGATCATTTTATATGTGAAATTGAGTGAAAAATGTAAAATAAAACTTTTCTCATTTAAAAACTAATTTTCGAGTAAAATTCATCGAGTTCGCAAGATTGAATCAATTTTCCCAAAAATAAATAAAGGAGGAAATTTCATTCTACGTTCTTTACTTGTTTTCATGCGTAGAATAATCTTTTATCGACGTTTCACTAGTATCTAAAATATTCACTAGTATCTAGAAAATTCATTTGCACTTGAAAAGTATTTTTAATTCAATGAAAAACGAAACTTTAAATAACAAAATTTTACTCTTTATTCCTTTATACTGTGCAATAGATGTAATGACATTAACCATTCGATCATTGCATAATTACATTTAACGCCAGTATCGTATCTTTTTAACCTCACTTTAACTGAACCACGTATATAATACATCCCATATTTCGCTTAAAAAGAATTAAAAGATTTTGTTTTACTTTCATTCAATAAACTAAGTTATATGATAAATTATGCATATCCATTAATGAATTTAAGAAAAAAAAAATCGACATTATATTATAACGGATAAGAAATGCAAGAAAGAAGGATAGTACGATCTCAAGTATTTCACGCGAAGATTATCAATCAAGGTTCCATCGAACTGATAGGAAGCAATTTTAGAGCGATGCTAGCAGCTGACACCAGCATTATCCGTAACTTCTTTAGATATATAGTTGGATACTTAGCAAGAAGATACTATATCATATTTCCTTGTAAAGGTTGCCGAGGTGGTAAACATCATGAAGGGGGGGGTTTAATAGTCACAACGATTCACTCGAAAGCCTCGATTTAATGCGGCCTTTCCCTTACTTAATTAGAAGATAATTAAGTGTGCCCTTCTTTGATGACCTTTTACTTTCCTTCTTGCACTTAATCGATCGCACGTGTGATCAATGTCGTTACAGAATTCCACTCACCCTTTTTTTGACAAAGGTTTTTATGTAAAATTCAATTCACGTTTTATCAGACATTTTGCAGCGCAGTTTAAGTGAAAGATAATTTATCAAATTGAATAAAATAGTATTTGTATTTAAAATCATAATAGATATTTTTGCATACTAATTAATACACATATAAATATATTATTTCAATTCGAAAGAAACTGAATTTGAACAATCCTGTACAATAATATAACTAACAAAAATCATTACTTTATTTCTATTTAACCCATTTTTTCCCCCCCCCAAATATTTTTGTCCAAATTAATTCTTCGCGCAGCCGAATATATCCAGAGCTTGCTTCGAAATCGTTGTTCAATATAACACGGCACACGAGTCGATCGCTCGTTCAATGGGAAATAATTGTGCACGCAATTCAATACGTTCAATCTAAAATTCAATCAACACTCGCTCGCCTCCGCCATTTCAGTTGCCTAGAAAAAATTACACCAGATTAGAGACAAAGGAAATCCGTCGAGTCTTTGTCAACGGCAAGTTCCAATAATGACTGTTTTTTCAATAGGCAATAATCGTGGGTGGGGCGGGGAGGGGTGGTGGGCCCCATTCAAAGCCCCCTCCTAGGCTCAAAGTCTAGACGCTCGCGTTCCAAATAACCGACATTAAGCTGATTTACGCGACCGGAAATCGAAAAAGGAAACGAGTCTGGCCGATTTTAATCGGATTAATGGCCGACCGAAATCCATTCTCGGGGATCCATTCCGGTTGAAGGTATGGCTATGCGCGCACACGCTGATGCGATCCGAGTTTCACGGAACTCCGTGATATAATCACGCATCGGTTGCCCCATTGCGATTGGGGATGGACGATCAGGCGTGCATGATTCCGCGCGTTGTTGTTACGTTTCCTTGATTTCTGTCAAAAACAACCTATCTACCTGCGCGATACTATTATTCGCTGATAATCCACGATGAATGCTGTCCGAACGCTTTTATTTATGAGAATGCAACAGCCTCTTTACACAACTTTGAAAACTGTGCAGGTAGGATAATAATGGAGGATTCAATATTGTTATATAATATTAAGTTTTATACAGTTAGAAATATAAGATTGTGGAGAAAATTATTTATATATTAGGATTATTTTTAGAATGTTAAAATGGCATTTAAAAATCAAAGCTCGTTGCAACAAATGGTTACAAATGTGTAGAAGATTATTTTTATTAAATGTTTAAAATTATTTGCACATATTTTTATCTTCCAATGATTCTTTTCCATGTTCTAAAGTTTATATTTATATAAAAATACTACATAATATTATATTGGTTAATTATATTGATATTTAAATGCCATGTAATAAATGTAGGTGTAAATATTCTTGTAGTATTTGAATATCAGGTTTTGTTAGAATTGAAAAGTATTTTTGTAGAGAAGAGAAATAATTTATTCATTAACTAACTCGTGTTATCAGTTATCCACTTTATAATCATTCACAACTATTTTCTTCAGACGATTGAATCATGTTAACTTAGAAAATTGGGAAATGAAAAATAGAATTATTCGAGAAGAATTTGTATGGATAATTTATTTACAAGTAAGAATCTCTTTCTGTCTTTTTTTTTAAATATATGTACATGCACGATGATGAACGAATCGTATAACTGTAATATTCGCAAGTGTTTCAATTTATTGAATTGCGTATCCGAATAAAGTGCAAAAGTAACGAGCCGATTTGTTTTTCCCCGACTATTGAAAATTTAATCTGTTTCGAGAGAGAAAGGATTTTTTTTAATTGGAATTAGATACGATATATTTAGTTATCATGCAGGGATCAATTTCATCAATTTTAAAAATGATATAGAAATGGAATGCTTATATGTATATGTGATTTTAATGGAAGAAAGTGTTGTTAAATATAGAATTTATTATATAAGTAAAACATGTGTTTAATTATAAAATGAATAAAAATTTCAATATGTATAATAAAAGTTTATATTTTATCAATATTGATAAAACAATAAATTTAATATGTATTCATACAAGCAAGAATACATATTTACAATTTGTTTAAATAAACAGTATTTAAATATTGAAATAAACAAGTTATTAAATAAACAATTTCACAAGATTCAAAAATATTGAATTACATTTTAAATTATTTTAATACACATATACATATCTATATTTTAATGATATATATATACTCTAATATTTCATCTGTATACTGTTTTATCCATATAATTTCAGTCTTATTTTGCAATAGGAAATAGGTATTATTCGTAGACACGTATATTGATGCTTTCAACGATGATGGATCGCACGTTCATCATTCTTCTCGAGAATAATGTCAATCTTTGATATCTAAATTAATATCCCCTGTTGTTTGGAAATAAAATGAATCACTTGTAATTGAAATTGTTTCGTTCTATTCTTGTCACATGAATCACTTGAAAAAAATCGTCAACTTTCATTTCTATAAGATATTAGAAAGATTAGAAAGATGCTAAACATGTATCTATTCATAAATCATATAATGCTATCAATAATAATTATTTAAAAAATATTAGTCATATGGAGAAACAAAAGCATTACGAATTTTTTATTCATATTTGGATAATAAAATAATAATTAATCGCCTATTTTTTGAGATATGAATGATATCTATTTTGAATTTCTAATATGGATTTTTCTTTTTTTTTAATTCTTATAGCATTTTTATTAATCAGACTTCCAATTAAGAGATCAAATATAGGGGTAAAAAATATCAAACTAACGTATTCTAAGAGCGGATGAAAAAATCAGGGCAGATAGTTTAACTTTATTTTTCATCGTTACGTTGCATCGAACAGTCTCTATTAATTGCTTCCATATCAATCAACATGCTCGTCTAATAGTAAACGGATTTTCCTGAAAATCAATTTTAGAAATAGTGCCCTCATTCGTATGAACGAGAATTGACGTATAATCGCTTGCAAAATATTGTTTTGATGTGTTGGTGAACACATGAATATTTTTTTATAAAAAAAAAGGAAATAAATATCTGATGACAGATATCAAATTATTGATATCAAATTATTGATGGATTTTATTGTTAATTTATATTTATTTGCATTCGAAAAATAATTCTGTCGAATAACATAATGTAACAGATATTTTATTAATGCATTTGCATAGAATGAATGTTCCATCAAATTTATTATTAAATGGATTAACTTTAAGGATGTAATATCGCTATTGTTACAGCGAATGACCTACTTCGTTTCGTATAAAAATTTTATAATTCTATTTCTTCGACGTACAATCAAAAGTATGCCACATTTATATTGAAAATTTACAAAACTAGAAATAAGTACACTTCAGGGAAATGTGTTCACCCAATTTGTAACTTTCTTTCAACGTTATTAACCATCCGAACGAATCGTTAAAAGTATTTTTACGTGTAATCCCAGAATAATATACCAACTCTGTTCACACTGTAATTTTTTATGAAATATTTAATCATGAAAACTTTTCAGCAACTTTTTCCGTGATATTAACAGCATGCAATTTTTCATTATGAATTACTTAAAAACGTAAAAAAAAAAAAAAGTAATTCTGTGAAAAATAACTGTAATAATACACTTTACTTTGGTTACTTAGTTAACAAAGTAAAAAATTGTTTTAGAGCTTAAATTTAAAAGATATGTTTGCATTTTTTAAATATATATCTTTCTCTCTAAAAAAAATATGTTACAGTTGGTGCATAACATAATATATTATAACATTATACAAATATGTGTATAAACACATATTTCTTCAATATTTAATTTTCAGTCAGTGTTATGGGATCTTTATGGATCTTAAATAAATTGAATTTACACACTCTCTATAATAATATGAATTTATAAATTTATTAATTAATATGAAAAAGAAAATCACTCGTATAAAATAACAAAGTCTCGTTCTTCGCAATTTTAACAATTTTATTATTTATGCAGTGAAAAATTTCTCTCTCTTTCTCTCTCTCTCTCTCTCTATCGTTTCAAAACTAATCGAGCACAGTATACCCTGGGCTATATCCTCTGCACAATTTTGCCGAAGTAATTTCGCGAGCTGCTGAATAAGCGGACCTTGATACAATTTTACCGTGGCCAGTGTTTCCATGAATTTCTGAAATAATTCTGACTATCCTTCACAGCCTACTTAGCCGCGATATATCTTCCTGTCCCATATTTACGAATCTCATTGCTCCTTTTACATATTCACGTGAAAATGTTGAATCTCAGAACGAATCAACTTTCACAAATAATTTAACATAACCTAATTTATAGATAATATATCAATATTAAGATATCGATTTTATCAATATCAAGATTTTATATTATGCCTCTTCTCCTTACTTAGGAATCATTTTTTAGCAGAGTAATTGGATAACAATTTTTAGATAATAGAACAATAGAATATTTAATATTTACAATTTCATTTAATACAAGATAAACTGTAATGTGAAAAATAACTTGTTTAATTGAAAAAGTATTTTATAATAAGATCTTTAATCAATAATAATAATTTAATATTGTTAACTTCCAATCTTATTTAAAATTATTCACTTTCACTATTCAATTCCTACCACAATTAAATTCCTCAAAATAATTTTCACCTCTATTAGATTTCCCTGCGCATATAACTAAACCGAAAACTAGCTAGGACACGTCTCCTTTTTCTCCTTCCTCCTCGAGGAAGTGTGTACAGGCAGAGGAGTGGAATCGGGATAACGATCGGGCAATTGCTCGAGGGGAATCATTGAACATAGAAACGCGTCAATAGGGCGGAAACGGATTCCTAACGTTGCGGAAACATCGACGTCGATGCCTGTGCGGGGGTGGAGGGGGGCGGAAGACAGTGGCATTGGCAGGAATCGTGCCGTGAGAAATATTCAGATGGCGCGCGAAGCAGAGCGAGGAAGAGAGAGAGAGAGAGAGGAGGGGGGGCGTTTTCGATAAAAGGTAATTCAATTCAGTGGTTCGGCTTAACCTGAGCCTAACCCGCCGTGAATTCTGCGCCACCGTTGCCGGGGCAATCACAGAGAGCTGCGAAAAGTCAACGGTCACAATTCAGCGCGCGGATCTGCGTCATCCCTTTTTTTTTTCCTCTCTCTCTCTCTCTCTCTCTCCTCTCGCTCCCTTCGTCCTTTTACATCCCGATTCCCGGTTTATCGGCGGCATGTGACGAGCGGACACGGGCAGGGTTGGAAGGGAAGGGTGGGCGAGGGGTGACGCATTTATCGATTACGTCTATCGCTTTAATTTCACGTCGCTTCGAGCCTTCCTCTGACAAGAAGGCAAAGGTACAGGTGTATATATGTGTACGTATATGTATGTGGTTGTCGAGATCCATCGTGTCAAATTTGTTTGATAAATATGTGTCTGCACGCTCCTTCAAAGTTTTTGGGTTAAGGAATTTATCGTATAAATAATTGATAAATTTGATATAATATTGATGAGCTGACTTGATGATTTATGAGTTAGATAGGATGTTAGATATAGAACGATATTTTAATTTTGTAAGTTGGATTTTGTTAATGATATAATAGTTTTATTGTGATTTTTATGAACAATGTTTTAATATTATTAATTGAATTATTATACTCGAGTTATTGAAACAAATTTTGGTAAATAAAAGGGTTCGAATGTCTTCATTCCTTCAAGATTTTTTGGTTGCATAAAAATCGATCGATATTTCAATCTGGAATCGTTTAAATGATATTTAATCGATATTTATCAATTTAAAATATAACTTTGATATTTCTAGCGTTGTTTATTTTCTATATTCTATGTATTCTTTCACATTTTTTTTTCTAGTTCGCTCCTGTACCTTTAAATTCTCCAATACATAAATACATCTATGATCTATTCATTGCACAGAACGAGTGCACAGAACGAATATACGTTGAAGTTAACTTGGATCGAAGTGTGCGTTTGACGTGTCGGTTAACGTGCCATCGAGATGCTTTGTTGCAATCGCGAGGAGGGGAGGGGGTGGAATCTTTCATTCGTCAACTTCGTTGGATTTTATTTCAGAAGCTGGTCCATTATGGCTGGAAACTCTCCCCGTGCTTTGTTTCGTAGTTGTCGGTGAATTCTGCCGGGAAATGTGTCCTAGGAAAAAGCGAATCTCCAACTTTCTCGCGGAGCGACCGCGTGAAACAGGAAGTGTTCTTCTATTTTTCCGCGACCAATTCCAGAAATGGGAACTGCCCCTCGTTTTTCCTGGCGAATTTTTCAAAGCTTCTTTCGCGGATCTGCGCGTGGCCATGTTATTTCGTGGGGAAATTTTTCCCACTTTTCATCATTTATATGTATGATACTTAGTGGATTTTTTTAAATAAGTTGAGCTTTTTTTTCTTACTTTTTTAGATACTTTAGAGATAATTATCAAAAGATTTATTCCAGATATATAGGAATTTTTTTAAGAAATTGATTTTATGAGATAGAAAAGTCTCTTTGAAAATACTTTAGATGTTCATATCATGTTTGAAATAAATTTAAAGAAATAATATATATACATGTTTAAAAAAAAAATATTTAAGTGATATTAGAAATCTTGGAAAAGATTTCAATTAAATAAGTCTTTTGAGAAATTGAAGAATTAATATTTATAAATATTATTAAAGAATCATTAAAAAATTACAATATTTGTATAAATTTGTGTTTAATAATAATTAAAATGTTCATTTATATTTTAAAAGGGTATGTTTCATAATTGATTCAATTTTATACTCGTACAAGAACGGAGAATATATTTTACAAATGAATTAAATAAATTATAATTGATATACATAATTGATTATATATTTCCTGATTCGAACAATATAATCGTAATGTATTTATTCAGTGTTGGAATGCAAAGTTAATGAAACAATTTAATATTCTATAATTATTTTTATCAGATTATACTAATCTGTGTTTTAAATACTTTATCTGAAATATTTATCTTTTTATTAAGAGATGAGCATCAGGAAATAATTTATTACAAACATTTCACGATTAATACCATGCTTAAGTACATAATAGATATAATAAAAGTAAATTGTTCTTTATCCGGAATATTTTTCACGAAACATTTGCAGTTAGCTCGTGTAATTTCTTTCCTTCCTTTTTAATAGATATTATCCTCTCAACTTTTTCACGATTTTCTTATTTAAAATATTTATATAAAGAACTCGTTGTTTGACGACTTTGAAACATTCTTCATTTTCTAATATTATATTTGCTTTTATTATTGCTCAGCTTGTATTATTTATAATTAAATCACTCAAAAGTCAAAACTGATGACCAATTCCACTTTTCTAAATTAAGCTAAATTTCAAAATATATCCAAACGCGAAATTATTCTTTTTTTATGTAATATTTCAAAGAAAAGACAAAAAATGAAATAAATTTGTAAATTTGTCCAATATAGCCATTATATAAAAAAATCGTAGACACATAAATCGAGATAAATATAGCGTGTTACTTCTCGTTTTGCAGAAATGCACGATGAAACTTTATGTAGGGTGTTTACGTTGGCTACACACCCCCGTATATCACGTGTCTCCATAATGACATATAATGACATGGAGCGTCAATGAAACGCCCTTAACACCGTCCAGTAACGAGGATGGTAAAAGAATAGAGTTACTATGTACACGTGAATGAAGTGTGAAGAGCTAAAATTATCCCCTACGAAACGAGGCGTGCAGGTAGAATAACGTGAAGTGAAAAGCCTCGTAACACCCTTTCTTCGTTTGCCTGATGACATTCTTGATGACATTTTTCTTCCGCAAATAATTCACTGTATTTCATTGTTTTCACATGTATTTATATATATATATTTCAGAATATCTGTGTGATCAAACTTTGCCAGTATATGTGACACAGGATGGCTTTAACTGGGTCAGGGTATAACTTTGTCGTAAAATGAAATTAGAAAAAGAATATAGAGTAAAATTTTGTATCGACAAGTAATTTTTATGTATGGTGCAATTTTTTATATAAATGCATCTGTTTTATCTTTCTTTTTTTTTTATTTACGTATCTATGTAAATTTCTGTTATTTTATATATAATGTTTTAGATTGGAATATGATATAAAAAGAAAATGTTTCGAGAGTATATTAAAAAATCAATTGACGATTAATTATTTTTTCCGATTTTTAAAAAAATATAGTTTGGAGATTCATATTGGCAATGTAAATTAATTGCAAATACTTTGAAATTTCTTTCACAAAATTTATTTTGATTTTTTACTTTACTCTTGCATTCTTTTCTTCTATCTCACGCTTCCACCAACTGTAACAATAAGAATTGAACGAGAAAAATTTGATTGACGCACGTAATATAATTCGATAAACGAAACGTTCAGTTTGACGAACCGTAGGACAATGGAAGAACAGGCAAGGGCCGAAAACTTGATAGCACAAGTTTTTATCGATTCGGCCAGGAAGGAAGGAGCACGTTTTCCCTTCGTTCTCTTATCAATAGAATTTTCATTGAGCCCCGTGTAACCCTACAGAGAGTTCTTCATCCCACTCTCTCTTCGGTTCTCTTATCGGGAACATTTTACCCAGGTGTCCCGATCGATGAAAAACGAAGTTGGCTACCATTTAAGGGCACTCCAGCGTCCGAAATCGATTCGTTTCTCCCTGAAATATGTTGTCAAGCATCAGGAATCTGATAAACTGCTTTTATTATGTTAATGTCAGTGAAACGAGCGAGGAGTAAAATTCTTATGGTCGAAACAGAACATTTAAATACATTTTTCCATTTATAAGAAAACTACGATTCATATATTAATTAGAAGTAAGAAGAAATAGTTGTGAAAATTACAAATTAAACATTAGATTTCAATTATTTCGAGGGAAAATAATTAAAAATGATCGAAATTGAAAGAATGAATACATAATAATTCCAAATTCAAAAAAATTCTACATAAATATTCCGAAGAAAATAATTGAAAATAATCAAAATTGAAAGATAAATATTTCATCATCAGGATTTTTTTAATTATACGTGACAGTTGGTGCTCAATCTTCATTTTTGAAATTAAATAACTGTACTGTGATGAGAATCTTTATAGTTTCCCTCGAAAGTTTAGCGTTCCTAGATGGCGTGAAGGTAAAAGTGACAATGATTAATCGCTCGTACAATTTGAGAGATAACATTTATTAACGTGTGCCATTCTTTTTCTCAAGAATATTATTATGTTCTTCAATTTACCAAGATTCAGTTCCAATTTTCTTTCTTATTAAATTTTCATGGTATTCGCATTAAAGTAATATTTAATGTGTCGACGAGCATGCTAGAATAATTTCACAGATTCACGATGTCATTGGCAGACGTAAGCTAACCTGGTTTTTTTTTTTTTTTTTTTTCTTATTTAAATTTCCGGTCTCGTTCACAACGACATTTCTCTGGTTTTATCGATGCGACCAAATATAGATCCTCGCTCTCTTTATGCTGCTCTCTTCAGCCAAAGGAAACTTCTCTTAGAGCCTCGTCCATTTTTTTTTTTTTTTTTTAAAGAAGTTGTGAATTTATGAAATAAGTTATGCAGCTCTTTTTTTTCCCCTGAATAATATTTCGTAGTTTTATACGTCTTTCATATCTTTTTCGTAAGATTATGTAAAGTGTTCATTTTAAAAAAAAGTAGTGCTTACTATTTGTAGAGTTTTTTTAATCTTTTAGAAGAATGTAATATAAGAAATTCTTAATTAAAATTTATTTACGAGGAATAGAGTATTTCAAAATTCTTTTTTTTTCTTATATTATGAAAATTAATTTTTAAAATTGAATTTCTTTTATTAATACCAGAACAATGTTAATATATAGTTATAAATTTAATATATAAATGATCAATATTATAGAAATAATTAAATACGTGTAATTATATTTTTGAATAAAAATCAATATTGATTTTGTATATTTTTAATAATTGCAAAAGTAAACAAATTTGAAATCAATCGTTTTCAAATATAGTGATTTTATTATTGCTATTTATAGTTATTCAGAAAAATAATTAACTTAAAAAAATAATAAAATAATTTATACATGTATATATAATAATTCAAAGGAGCAGTGGTACAGTAAAATCAGTAGTATAATGTTCGTATATTCGTACCATAGTAGAATAAAGAATTTTATATATTTTCATATTACAGGTTTACATGAAAATTTATGTTGTTAAATTTAATATAAGGAAAATTCATGAGGTCACTGTATATGTATATGCTATGTTCTCGTTATTTGTTCGTAACTGGTATCAACTTGAAGTTACCAGTTGGAAACCTATGGTTTTAAGTGGAATTTCGAATTACCATTGGCAGAGCCCTTAAGACAATTAGCTATTTTAGTGCCAATCCTGTTCACGCAACTTTGCTTCACCCAACAAAACCAAAACTAATGCTTTGTGCATAGTGAATAACATGCTTTGTAAATTATTCATTCTAGTAAAATTAATTACATTTATCTACTTGTACTCGGCGAATAATTTTTTATCGTCGTTTTTTGTTCGCTGATTTATTTCTTTCTCTTGATTTATTTTTCTGTCCTAATTTTTACCAATTTTTATCAATTTTAAAACAATCAATTGAAATTAAATTTTAAAGAAATTTTTAGGAGATTCAAGATTATTAAAATTTAGTCAAAGATTAATAAGTAAATTATTTTGAATTTTATCTTACAACAATGAAAATTAATTTTTCGATAATGTATCATTAAATTATACTTTTCACCATTTTTCCTTCATGGAAATTTTTATGATTTTTCGTAAATTCAATTTAACTTTATCCATTCTCGAGTCGTAAACGAAAAATTAGGTTTCTGTATATTAATAATAACTTTTAGTTCTAAGTATTAAACGAATATTAAATTTTTATGATGAAGTATAAACTTAAGTGTATATAGCTAACAAAAGTATGAGAAGTTTGAAACCTACTTAACAAAGTTCAAAGTTTCAAAGTGTCAACATGAATTATAAATATTGAAATCTATAATTTTGATTGTTTAGAGCAAATTTTTATTGTAAATTATTAAAATCTATTTTCAATATTATTTTTAAAGTTCTCGTGCAAATATAGACAAGAAGTATTAAAATATAAAATAATTTTGAATAATACTTTATTATAAATATTGAACAAACTGAATTGACGAAAAGAATATATAAATACAGATTTTTCATCTCGAAATCTCAATCCTCTTACAAATTCATTTTACAATCAAATATTGTGGTTTTGCTTTAATCTATCTAGACTATAAACTGATCCAGATATATTTTCAATAAAACGTGTAATATTTATTTGACTTACTTTCATCGTAAACATTGCAAATTATAAGAATCTGTTTATACATTTTCACGAATATTCTTTTCCTTCCCACTATTTTTCATTAAAATATAAATCAATATTTAACAATTTAACATGACATATATTTTCCTAACACATTTTACTCACTACATTTTTATTATTTTCATTGCATCTTGTTTTCCATATTTTAATTTATCTATGATGCAAAAAATAACATTTTATACATATCACGTAAACAATTTATCAATATCAATACGATATTCATTCTTCATGCTTCGAGTATTCCTTCAAAACAAATAGTACGTTTCGATTTTTCTTTCTTTCTTCCCCTTCCATCAAAAAATTTTCCCTTTTTTGTCTCCCTTTCTCTATAATTATTCCAAAGAACTTGAAATATATTATACGTTCGTCCTGACTGAGATAGTTACACGAAACTCGTCTCCAAAAAATGATTCGAAATGAAAATTTCATTCAGTTGTGAGATGGCTTAAAAAAAAAATGGGTCACGTTTTATCCACGTATTTGCATTCTAATGTACACGGTAACGAATTTTTGCACGGTAGTCCTTGTAAGTCGATCGCCCGAGGCTTCGCTTTGCCGTGGTGATCAAGAGGTTCCAATCTCACGTCACCCCGGATGTCATTATGCTTTATTTACGGGTTGGTAACAATATGTGGATACGGAAACTGGATGCAATAGGTATGCACATTCTCATCTCCTGATGGTCTCGTTTTAATTAGACGAATCGCTCGTCGTAGTTGAACGCATAGCTCCTGATTCCACGAATTAATTATAATTCCTGATAACGAGTGATTCAAATTTCGAGAATTCTATTTGTAATAAAACTAGAAATTAGATATTTAATTATTAGAGGCGTAAGTGAAAATTTTATTGTGTGAATATTATGAATGAAAATTTGTAATTTTTAGAAAAATAATAAGTGATTAATTAATGATTTTCATTTAATTATTAAAATTTATAACGATATATATATAATAAATATTATCAAGTTTCTTTAAATTAAATCAAATCTTTATTCGATAAAGTTGAAAATTTTAAATAAAGTAAAGTAAATGAATTTATAATAAAATACTTTTTTATAATTATTATACGACAAAATCACTTCACTATAAAGGACTTCATTGCTAATCTCGATATTGATGCGGCATTAAATCTTCGAATAAAAAGTAAGATTACTTTATGAAAGATAAAATTTTTCATGAATAAAAGAATTTTCCTTTATCGGCGATGAAAGGATCGATGGTTGAAAATCTACTTCCATTTTTCGTGATAAGTTTCGCGAAAAGATACGTAGTTCTCTGCACAGGAAATAAACACTGAAGAATTGCTGAGAGATAGTAAATTGCTTTCGAAGGGTTCCGTAAACTCATCCTGCTCGTCTGTTTGTAACTCCTTTGAAGTTCAAGAAAAATAGCAGAAAGTTCAAACTCCAATTTTCTATTTAATCTAACTCGAAATTGGGAATTATTTTGTCGAAAATTTGTATTATATATTCCGCTTATTAAAGCTGTATTTTTGTACACTTTTCAAACGAAGGAATATATAATTAAAATTTTAAAAGAAATTAGTCACACGTTAACTGATTTTAAATTTATTATCTAGTTTTCTAATTCTTATAATATGTTGTCTCTATATAATATGTTGTAAGCAAGTAAAAATAATTTAAAGTTTATTATTATTACTTTATCGTATTACAAGTATGTAAGAAGTATTTCTGTGTGAAATTTCGAATCTCTCCTCGTCTGAGAAGAGAATGATCTTGACCCAGTGCTCGCAGAGGGATCGATGTTTCAGGGTCGATCCCCACTTTTCACTCTAGTATTTGGTCTTCACAAAAGAAGATTTAAGTCGGAATAGGCTTCTCTTTTCCAGAATATTTTATAGAGAGGTTGTAGACTTTTAGAAATGAGAATATCTTCATTATTCTTTTACAGCTTATAAATTTAATGTCGATTTCATGTTCCTCGAATGTATCCCTTATATAAACGTTAATTTTAAGACAATTGTAAATTTTACTTAAATAATTTGTCGTCACTAGAATTTATTTATTTAATTTCATTTCATTGTCATTCAGTTTTATTATATATTTGTTCATAATCAATCTTGCACAAAGCTGTGAATTAACTGTAAATAATTCACAATAATCATTTGTGTAATGATGAATAAGTGAATTTTAGAAATTCCTTTTCAAGTAATGTAGCTTAAATATCGTCAGTCATGATTCATGATCGAGGTAATATCGTCGAGTTGAAACTCTTCGTCAGTAATTTCACTCTTCAAACTTGTCTCATAACATCCATGCTTTATGTGCCGACACATTGGAGCTAGTTACACAAATCTGCATTCTCGATTTCTGACACTCTGGTAAGATTAATTCTTTGGCAGGCTTTCGATTTTTTATTTGGAGTAAGTTAAAAGATTATTTCTGTTCTCAATATATTCATTAATTTTTAGTTTAAAGTTTTGGAACATGAATTGTTTACAATATATTATGAGAGTAAATTATAATTTGTTGGGATAAAATTTCAAAAGGATTTTATACAACTAAATTGAATCCATATAGATAAATTTACTAACGAAATTTTCATATTAATGAAAGTTTTAATATAATTTTTTAAAATTCAAAATCACATTTTTTATCTCTATTTTTATTAAATTCATGTACAAACATGAACAAAAACAATATTTTTAAATTGAAAAAAGGAATAAAAATTCTTAAGTGCCAATTTTTATCACAAATGAATAAATTCTCATAATTTCAAATCCACATACAACTTTTATTATACTTATTATAAAAATATATCGTTGAACATGGTCAATTGTAATTACACTCTCCAATTTTGCAAATTGTCATTACCATACAAATAATTGATGAATTTGCTTAACGAAAATAATTAGCCAGTATCCATTATACTGTGCCCTCTATTTAATCTCGTGTTTTAATTTCGTTTGATAAATAAATTTTGCAAACATCTTTAAATAGTTTATAAAATTATTCTTTCTATCTCCTCTCTATTAAAGAATATTTCAATAATAGAAGAATGCAATTGGGTTAAAAACGATTCTAAGAGGGTAACAAGATTAAATCCCCTTTATTTGTGTTTCTTATTCCATTCCAATATCTTCTCGTTTCCGGTGTATATAACACCCTCTCTTAAAATCGAGGGACTTGTACACGTCTGGACACCTCGAAGAAAAAGTGGAATCAATTTTCCGGACAGTGAAAACGATAACTTTCCACCGACACTTACGAATTCGACGTTCTGAGAGCTTTCCAATCTAGACACGAGTGCTTTTCCAACAGTCGCAGTTTAACTCGACCGGGAATAATTTATGAATAATTTATTGTATAATATATCCTCTTAATAATTGTCCGAAATACTCGAAATACTCGAAATGAATGATCAGGCCCTCTGAAATTTTCCTTGAAAATTTATCATGGTTTAAGTTGAAATCTGTAACTGTCGGGAACCTATATTTCTTTGATATACGATGGTATAATTAATCACGTTTGTTAAGCATATGCTGTAACGTCAGAGCAAGTATGATGAAGGTATTTTAAAATTTGCATTTCGAAATATGAAGCTTTTGTGAAATTACAGGAATTTAATTTATTTCATTTGTAATTTTAAGGTATTTGTTTTTTCTTTAATTTTTGATAATGATATAATTAATTTATAATTTTCTTATAATGATAATTTAGATAATAAATAAATAAAAGCAAGTGATTTTCAACATTTTTTTCAGTTGGATTATTTAAATATGCATAATTTGTCAAAGTTGAAACATTATTTTATTCAATCAATAACATTGTGATACATGAATTAATTTCTAATATTACATCTACCTTTTTATTATATATCACTTATCCTGAATTGAATTTAAACAAATCCTTTGATCAAATAAATTAAACAAATCACACATATATATACATCCTCTTTTTTCGTCTAAAAAATTAAACGAATTAAAAAATTTCCTCGATGTCGCTACGAAAACTACTAGTGAATTTAATTTAAATGTTGTGTTTTCAAAGCTATAACAGCCAAACAGATGAAAAGAGCTAGAGCTAAAATATTAGATCGGGGATAGAGCGATGCTCTAAAATCTCATTACGCTCGCGCGAATTCCTACAGATTCTCTAAAGTGGTATATCCAGCCTGGAAAACCGCGAATGTTTCCTAGATCGTGAAATACACGAAAAGTTGAGAGGAGATGTTTGAACCGAGGGATCGAGGGGTTGGCGGAGGTCAAAGGGAGGAGGGAATCGAGGTGGCGATCGAGGACGGAGGGGGATGGAAGGGAAACCCGCATCCAAGTTTTAGGAAAGGGAGGGGGGGGAGGAGAGGAACAACTAGCGTTTCCCTGTGCATTTTCTGGCACAAAGCCGAACTTACTTCTCGCCGCAAGTGGTGGAGATCAAGCCTGGTTCACGGTGCTTTTAACGGATTAATCTTACGGCCGAATTTTATATCTTTCCCTCCCGGTTCCCGGAAAGTTTTTCGCCGTTCTTCAATTATCCCGCTCACTTTGCCCGCCCTACTTTCAACCGGAATTCGTGTCATCAATTATCAATCTGCCAGCACCTCTACAACGTCGAGTGAATTGCAAATGTAACCGCGATCTTTTTGGGGGAAAAGAAAAAAAAAAGAAAGGAGAAGGGGAAGGGGAGGGAGGAGAGATGGAGATGATGCTCGAGATGCGATCTCGTGAAGTGTGAATAACAGTGGCTGGGACTGTATTCAGTATAAATTATGCGCCGTTTGCGCTTTGCATCCTCCCTTAGGGGGGTAATTATACGACGATTTTTTGAAACGAATGAATGGAATGGAAGGAGTTCATAATGGGATAATTAAGGAGTTTATCTGGGAGTTTTATTAAGCGAAAAGTGTAGTAAATTTGTTTCGTAGGTGAATTATACGTGTGGAGTTCGTTCACTGTTTATATATTGAAGGCTAATTGTTAATTGATAGTAGTTTTTGATAATGATAATTTTCGAGACAAATGAAATGGAAGGATAATGGGATGGTTAAGGAATTTTATCTGGGAAATTTTTATTCGCAAGAAGTGTAATTTTGTTTTCGTAGGTGAATGGAATTTATTCAGTACTTGTATACAGGATTCATGAATTTTTAATTATTTTAGATGATTCATCATGGATAATATTTATTTTTTAATTTTATAAATTATAGAGTAGAAGTAGAAAGATTTTTAAAAATATTTTCTAAAGAAATATAGATTACTTTAATTTCTTATTTCCTATATTTAGCTACAATACATAGAGCTATAATCGATGCAGCTTATTCTTAAAAAAAGAAAAGCGTTTAATTTTGATAAAATATCAAGCAGAGAACATGTGTGCAGTATATATGTTGCATTATTCATTTCATTGTTATATATGTGCAGAGTTAAGAACTTAAAAAGATCGAAATTGTATGGAAGGGATTAAATTGTAACCAGTACGGTCTATCCAAAATCGATTGGCTGTCCAAGGCTATTTCTCTGATTATGGAACAACGTCACAACCCTTTCATCTTAACAACGTAGCTCGATCTTTAAAAAAGTCTCTTTATTATTAAAAAAATATTTCAAAAAAGTTAAAATTATAAATTATAAAAGAAAATTAAATGTTTCTCAACTTTCTAAGCTTATTAATTATAAACTACAGAATTAATAGAAAATGTTGCTATTAATGATAATATTTATATGTTGGCATTTCTGTCGATTTTTAATTTATATCTTATCGAAAAAGTAGTTCCTTATTAAGAAAAATTTAACTTTCGAATTTTATAAGTTTTCTTCTAATTCCCGAGTAAAACAATGAAAGCTCGGAATAAATTTCTCGAAGTTATATAAGTCGAATCGCGGATTAGCTCAAGAGGATGAAATGCGTATCTGATTTCTGCACGGAAATTGAAGGGAGCTTGGAACGTCTTTATTCGTAGTTCGTGTAAAATTTTCACGGAACAACAGATTTGAAAATCGTTGAGACGTGTGATGCAATTATTATACTCGACAATGAGATAAATTAGAAAGGATTGGAATCTGTGCTAATTTGTATAAGATAATGAGGATTTGAAATTTGTATCATATAAATATATAATCATATAAATTTTTGATTAATTCTTGAATTTCACTATAAATATTCCGAGTTACATTTACATATATCATTACAATTAATTACAATTGATGTATCGTGAGACGTCCCTTTTATACGTGTCATTGTATCGTGATTTTCAGGCGAGTTTAGTTAGAGATTATAAATTCAATATCCATAATAACAATATTAAATAATATGCTGTATAATAATATGCTACATAATTTCATTGAAATGAATTCATTAAAATATTTGATGAATATTTATGAAATCACACGTAAAAGTATTATAATAAATAATTTTGAATTTTATAGATATTATACTAAAAAATTGTGATTTTATCGATTATCAATTTAAATTCCATTAATTATTATACACACATGTTTTGTAAATAACGATTTCTTTAGATAGATTTTGTTGATAAATTAATTATTGATATACTGCAATTAAAATTTTTTATATAAAATAATAGGATATATAAATTTTTAAAATTTTAAAATTTAAAATATTAATTATAAAAAGATATTAAATAGAAATCTGTTTTATTAGATTGTTTTTAAAGAAAATTTAGAATCATTTAGAAACTTAAAGTTAGATTATCCTCTTTTAATATTTTTTAAAAACTCATGAATTGTCATCTTCAGACAATCAATTATCAAATTTTGAGAATTAATATAATAAAATAAGATGAAACAAATAATTGATGACAAAATTTGTTTTACACAAATATCAAAATTTGCAATTCTAATAAAGACACGTTCCTTCCAATTCAATTTCTTTTCCTTTCTTTTTCTCTACAAATTACTGTTTCCGAACATAACCATCGTGCAAGAATAAAACAAAAGGCGAACGAATCAAAGTTTGCGATTCTAATACGAATTCGTTAGCGTTCGATCACAAAGAGGATGCCTCTGCACCTCTATTGGCAACGTAACGAGAGAGGAAAAAAAAAATAAAAAAATAAAAAAATAAAAAAGAAAAAAAAAGCAAAGACGAGGTAGGGGAAGAGAGAGAGAGAGAGAGAGAGAAAGAGAGAGAATCGGTTAACGAGAATGCGTTCGTAAACGTTTGCACAGAACTCGCCACGAAACGACAGAAATCACACTGGTCGCTATGCCTTTGTTAGCCGGATGGCAAGACCAGAGCCAGCTGACCTATTTCATCGCAACGCTATATCAAAGAGCCTACGAATTGACTCGGTAGCCCGTTTCGGTCCTGTGACCTCGAAAGGATCAATTAAATATTTCATGTTGGCCGAGCGTCACTTCGCCGCCACCGAATGCTTTACGACACGGTTAATGGCACGTTAACAATGCTTCCTTAACCCTTTCCTGCCTAATGGAATCCACGTGTCGCGCTTCGATTCTGGCTTAAAACTTTTCGTGCTATGCTGTGACGTACCATCGGATTTTCGAATACCTCGCAAGTTTCAAATTTGTCAAGTTTTCTAATTGTAACTCTGATCAATGTCTGATCAATGTTGCAACTTTAACTATTTTATTAAAACTACTACTTAAAGAACTATTTTATTTTATTTAAAATTGACGAAATAGAGTATTTTCTTTTGGAATGGAATTGTTTAATGATTTAAGAATTTTTAATTTAAATCGCACTGTTTTAAATTGGTTAAATTATACTGAAGATATGCTATTGCTGTCGATGAGCAATATTTCTTCATACAAAATTAAAAAAACAATTATTAAAATTTGTTTTTATATATGGTTAAATATTTCGACTTGATTAAATGGTGTCTGAACATTGTGTGTTAATTCTACTTACTTTGGCGTAGCAAATATTGATTAATAGTATATTTTCCAATCTTCCAATTTTTATGTTTTTCAATTATCAGTTCGTTTATACGTATATTATTTAAATTGTACTTATATTTGACAAATTTTTAATAATTCCAAATGCTCACAAGTATATCATTAATAATTTAATATAGAAATTATATTATTTAATTTTTTGATTAATATATAATTTGACATCGTTATACAATATTTTTACAAGTACAAAAATTATTCCACATTAAAAAATTATTAGATAAATCATCACGTTTTGTTGTAATTTTTCTAACAAAAATATCATTTTATACTTGTGCCATCATTGATTAATCTGCCTGCCATTGTTGATCAATTTCTTATTGCTATCAAATGTTTCTTCACGATCGTAATTTCCTGTATTGCAGTGCTATTATTCAGTGAAATTTACAAGGCATTATTTATCCCCTGTGAATTGTTCTTTTCAACGTTTCGATAACAACTTCGCTTTATTTTTATTCCCTAGTAATAGCAATGATGGGAAACGATAAAAACAAAATATACTCTGCACGTGAATACACTACGGGGAATGTTCTTTTGGTTTTTATATAGCACTTTACACAAAAGAAATCGAGTAAAAAATAAAGAAATTTCCTGAAAAAAAGGTACAAAGAATCCTTACATGTAATTGTAATCTATTGTAGTGCTGGTTTTAATTTTTATTTTATTTTATTATATTTAATTTTTGATACTTTCTACTTATTTTAATAATGTTAAATAAAAGAAGTGTCGATTGGCAAAAAAAAAAATCATAGGATAATTAAAAAATTTTGATTCTAAATACTCATAAATATTATTGTAGAATATTAATTCTTGGGGATTTTAAATTAATAAATTTTAATCAATAGGTATGAAATAGGAAATACTTATTTAGAAAAGATTGTAACAAATATTATTTATCATTGTAATTATTGTAATTGAAAAAAAAATGCATTTCGTGCAACACTAATGGTGAGCTCATCAGTAAAGCTTCATCAGCAGGACTGGTTTTACGATTAAATGGCCTATAGGGACAGTGAAGCTCAAAGGATACATTTGTATGAAAGCGGTGGTTAGGTGAGGATTTCCTAGAATTGTATTTTAGTATGCATCTCTCTGGAGTATAAGATCGTCACATAATTCTTGTGTTGAAGGATATCAATCACGAAACGAATAATTCATCGAATTTACCTTACTTTGTAAATTTTAAAATCAAATTTAAAAAAATATTTAATTCGATTAGATAACCAAATATTATGAGTAGCAATAAATAAGCAGATCAATATTTTAATTTTAAAATATTTGGAACTTTTGATTAATAATGAAATTGAATAAAAATTTTTATATGCAAAAATTCTTATTTATATATATAATGCATAATTATTAACATTTTTCCTGAAATCAATTAATAAAAGTCAATAAATAATTTAAACGGATAAAGAAATGCATAAATGAATAACATACATTTTTTATACACTTCTAATTACAAATTCATATTATAATATCCTATGTAACAATATTATGAATGTACTTTTAATTAGAGCATGGTTAATGGCACGATATAGATAGGAAATCCTATCTATATCTGATTGTTTCGCGTACTTGTGCCAAGTCAAATATGCTCGTTCGCCGTTTCTGCACAATTACGTCATAGCTATCCCTAAAATCGGTAATGAAAATTCAGTGATTAATTACATTTGTGCTGTGGTGATGAGCTAATCCGTTTTCCCTGACTTACATTTACATAGGTACATTGATACAATGCGGATTAATATGAAATCGTCATTTGTAAATCATACTGTTGAATGCAAAGTACACGGATGTATCGATTAGCGAGCACCTTTGTCATTTGATCGAATTAACAATCGTGTTTAATCATTATTATTTGGAATTCTTCGAATGCAGAATTAGAAATAATTAAGTATAATGATTGTACAAAAATATGTTTAAATCAAAGTTATCAAATAATCAATAATTTAAGAATATTATTAATAATATTAAATAAATAATTATTAGATAGAATATTGATAAGTTGAAAATTTATTATAAACTTTTCCATTTCGTTAAATTCTTCCATTTTTCTAGGAAAATAATAAAATAAAATGCTAATTCTGATTAAAAAATTCAAATTTCTTCGTCTATTTTTTGGAATCTTAAGGAATTATGATAAAGTGGGCTCGTTGAAAGAAACGCATGATTATGCCAATGACAATTTCGCGCAATATCTTGGAAATGAGTTCTCAGAGGAGGAAGTTGTAAAATCCAGCCATGTGCTGAAGTTCTTTCAAGTTAATCGTTAAAGTGATGCACAAAGGCGAAAATTTTAATCTAATTAATTCAGAAATTTAAGTATAGTTCATTTGAATGACAAGTTGGTAGATAATCATTCCCATCGGAACAATCAGAATGAACATTTACTTCTCCCTTGCGGAAAATTTTCGTGTTAGACCATGTGTAATTGGAAATAAAGGATTTGAATACATAATAGTGATTTTTTTTTAATATTATGATAAATATTACAAAGTTTAGAATAGAATGGAATAGTAGAAAGAATATGTTACATTTTATATTAATTCTTTACACAAATTGATCTCTGTTTCTCATAAATTATACACACTTGTTCAAAAATATCAAGAGCTTATTTAATAATTAGTCAATAATTGATATTAGCAGGAAATAGTTGTAATTCGTAAATTTCTTTTAGATGCAAATAAAAGTTAAATTAATATTGAATTATAATTGAATATTCTATTAAGTTAATTGATTTAAAATTATAAAATTAATATATATATATATATATATTTCGAGGAAGAAATATTTTTTATTTATGATTTGGTAAAATTGATAAAAAAAAAAAAGAAATTTCTTCATTCGTCACTTCGGTTTTTATGAATTTATATTAATAAAGCCTCGTTACGATTAATTTTCACCGTTTCTCCGTTGCGAGCAAATGAGTACCGAGGGAAAATGTCACGAATCGCTGACACGGCACTTAATTTACGGACACAATTTTATTTAAATGTGCACGTAGCCGAAGGTATGAGATTTTGAGGAAATGAAGAGCTTCAAATTACATGCACCGAGTCGTGTGCATCTAGAAGATATCCTCGACCTTCGTACTCTTCTAATTTCTTTAATTACAGTGTGCACTTACGTATTAACATCTCCTGTTTCAAACAGTGCACGTTTCTCGTTACACTTAGATAACACGATAAAATTTTCTTCCGAAGAATTCAGGATTCATCTTAATATTTTTGAATTTAAATTATATATTTTAAAAATTAAAATTAACAATTGTAATTTATATCATTTCAATCATAAAATCCATACGTCCATAATTTAATTTTTCCATTGATTGTAATATAATTGTACAATAGAAACGATTATTCGAATCAATATGGGATAAATTTGTTTGAATAAGAATTTATTTGAGAATAAAAAATTAAAAAATCAGATGATGAGAAAAATTCAGATAATAATTTATTTATTCTTTCGCAAAGTTCTTACATTGCAATCACATTTGTCACATTAATTATAACTTCCACCGACTTTATCTTGATTATAAGCATTATCTAATCCACGCAACTTACAAAGTTTCCCCAAAGCCTCGAAACAAATCGAATATTCTCTCAAAGTTTAACCGATTCTTATCAAACTTTGGCATGATCGTTGCTCTCAATTAACGTTACAAATTGAGCATGGCTCTTTGATGAAAGCATTCCCGTGTTTTCGATATGTCCGTGTGTGTTTAAATTCGAGAGAGGATACTCTCTGGTATCCATTCGAGGCCGTGTCAAGGTTTCACTTACAACGGGTACAGTTATGGTGACACGCTGAGAAAAGCAAATTAGGTCACAGTGTACGAAGGAATTTCGCGACAACCGGAGCTTGTAATTTCGCAATTTAGAAAATTGTTGAATCATACGGTTCCTTCAAAAATTGTAGCAAAAATTATTGTAGAAATAATTTTCTTTGTTTCTTAAATCTGCATCTTGTCGAGTATCACTGGAATTTTTTACTGCCTTTTTTTGAATTAAATTTCACATGCGTTATTATTTAAGATAATATTATTAACTTTATATATTTTATTGTTTATTTTATATTTGATAATAGTAATATTCTTATTCTATTTTTTACAACACATGTCGTATTTAATATATAGGAATTATTATTTCTTTATAGATTCAACAAGAAAAATTATACAAAATAATAAAGAAAAAGTCAAAAGTATCTTATTTAATGAATCATTAAATTATATACACTTATAAGATTCATGGAAAACTGAATCAATATAAATCAGTGGTTCTTAATTGATAAATTTATTATTACAAGTATTCCTATACGAAAAAAAAAAAAAAAAAAGGAAATTGACATATAAAATTTCAAGACACAAGAACGAACTCATTAAGTAAATATTTTCAACACGAGCACAATCTCATCATTACGTCTCTCGAGCATATGTACGCCATTTCTAGCCCGGTATTTTTGTTCAAGGGGGACCTATTTATCTTAAGAAACTAACGACCCGTTGGCATTTTAATTTGTACTCGCGATTTCGAGTAACGAATAAAGTTAACTGAATGGTCCGTTGACGAGAGGGAGAACAGCGTCTCAGAGAAATTGTGCGTCGTCAACCTCGTTTCGTTCTCACCGCCCTAGGAATGGAAATAAACGTGGCATTATAAAACGCGAGGAATCGCGTGTTGTGCTTACACCCTTCTCGTATTTAGTTTGTCAAGCCTTCCTCTGATTGTCGTCGTTCCACATAATCGTTCCTGCGCTTCCTTTAAACCGCTGGTTCTCAACTTGCTGCTGGCAATTGTTCTTTTCCATGGTCCAAGATTGTATTATATTTGATGAGATGTTTTGCGAATAGTCGGCGATTAAAATGGAAAGTTGAAGTTTATATTATGTGAGAGATATTCGTATTAAAAGTATTATAATATGAAGTAATAAAAAAAAGTTATATGTACATAGGTAAAATGTATTTAAACGTACTAAATTTGCAAAAATGGAAAAATATTACGTGAAAAGTAAAATTTCACAAATCATAAGTTTCATGAATAAATTCTCGTGAATAATACTTGTCTAACAAATTTAATAATGAAAGTTTTATAAGTGAATTTTGCGATATGAATATGACAGTCAGTTGATAATTATATTTGACTAAAAGTGTAAAAATTATGAAACAGAAATCTGTATTTTACATTTTATCTGTGTCAAAAAGAATTCTGCTCGTAAAATTTAGCGGAGAAAGTTCGTTAATTTGCATTAAATTTCTCTTGAATTTTCTAAAATAAAAAAATAGATTTAAAAAAATCAATTATTAAAATATCTTAAAATGCAATAATAAAAATCCTTAAATGACTATGAAAACAAGTCATTTTAAATTATTTATATTGTTATCTTTTGTCTCTTGAAATGAAATTTCACTTTGTTACTTTAAAATGAGATAAAAATGTACATCAAATCGAATAATTTGTTAAATGTTTTCCTAACTAACTTCACGTTTAAACTTTATAAAACTAGTCCTTCGAATTCTCGTTTTTATAAACTCTCGTAGAAACTTTCATACATATGAAAAGTCACACTCAGTCGCATTTTCGTGCAAGTTTATTAAAAATAAAGTCCTCTCTAAAGTTAGTTCACACTAAATTAAATTCGACGAGCAATTTCTAATTATTAGAAGTATGTAATAATATTTTTATGTTTATTATATAATTTAAAATAATTTTTAAAAGACTAACAATTCTCTCAACAATTATATTTTACATAAATTTTTAGTATTTTTTTAAAAGAAGAAGTATAATTTTAAAATATAGTAAAAATGTTTCATTACTTTGAGATAAATTGGAAGATGAGATAAACTATTTTTAGATCATTTCGAAAATGAAAAAGATCTCTTCTTAAAGAATTAAATCTACAAAATTTTTTGTCTTTAAAAAAATGAAAAAATTCTAACTTTGTTTAGTTATTTTTCTTTTCTTTCTTTCTTTTTTTTTTACTTTTCTATCGTTTATAATATTGACAACTTTGTATATTTATTTTGAAATATTTAACATTTTACAGAACATCCATAAAAATATGATTTTAATTAAAATTGAATGTTTGACGAGATGAAAATCACATTATCATTTTGATTTATAATTAAATAATTCGAATAAATTCTATTTGCAGCAGTTTTAATGCTTAATTATTTTAGAATTTTTTAATTTCATTCTTTCACTATTAACTTTGTTATCAGATAATTAACATAAATAACTAAATATCATGATAATAATGTCATTGCATATTCAATCTAGAAAAATATAATTTATAAAATATTAGAAAAATTTTAATATCAATATTCTAAGAACCATGGATAAATAACTATTTCTAATATATAACTAGATGGTGCTAGGAGAAAACTCGATGGTAAAGAGATTCTAGGGAATTTCTATTAGTCACTGCGCCATCAGCCGGTAAACAGTGGAAGCTCTATTCTGCTACCCTACAGAAAAGAGAAATGAACGCCCTCCGCGAAAATACATGGTTGGTTCACGATTACCCGTTTGATATCAAGGGTGTACATTTACCGACCAAACCTTTGCACCGATATGGATTTGATATTGAGTACTTACCTATGCATTGCACTTAAATTGTAATGCAAATGTGTAACTAGGAACAGTTAATATCGTATTATCGATATGAAAACTAATTAAATTTAATGTGATTTGTATTGAAAACATGATAACTGAAGCATAATATCTTTGAAAATAAAATTAAAAAGTTATTATTATTGGGGATGATTTTATGGAATTAAATAAATCTTTTAACAAATTAAGAATTAATTGCAATTTTTAGTTAAATTTTACTTTATTTATATTTCAATGATGTGTTAATATATTTTTGTATATGAAATATAATTTTAATATTATATAATGAAAATATATAGTTTAGAATCAATTATGATTATTAAATATATTGTGTACACAATTGTGGATTTTTATTTAAACAACATTAAAAAATAAAGATATAAAGAATAATATAAATTATAATTATAAATGTCATTAAAAATTGAAATATATTTCAACTCAATAAATACAAAGATATTTGTTTCATAATAATTGTTCAAAGAATTAGTCTTTGCATTTTAAACATTTCTTCATTCTCTTCTCGCATATAAATTACACCTCTTTTCTATTATTTAGCAGTCGCGTATCATTCATTGTATTTTAACAAAGCATATTATTGAAATGTTATTTTAGAGTCAAAACTTTCTCACTTTATTATTAAAGATATTCACAAATTTACTTTTTCACTTTGTGGTATTGTCTTTTATGCATTGTTTTTCATTTTAAAGGCATAATTTGTCTCAGTTTTATGAAAACCATATAATTATTCCTACAAATATTATTGTATTCCGAAATAACAATCTTAAAATACATATTATATAAACCTCTTGTAAGTTTCAAATATTTTTTTTTTTCAAATAAAAATATGGAAACAACAAACTTTTATTAGATATAATATTCTCATATTGAATTTTTACACTTTATCATTTCTATTGAATCGCAACAACTTGCATATTCGACATATCGATTCAATAAAACGATAAATTGATAAATTTCAATTTCGAAGGAAATCAACTAGATTCAATCGAGGAAGGTCGACGCAAAAGCATGGCAGTGACATTTTACTAAATATTGAACACGGTACTCGTAGGTAATAGGTATGCATAAAAACTTGAAGAATATTCCGTATCTTACTTAAAATTTTAAATGACGAGACAAATTCGAGCTGATCTGCGCTTCCAATACCACTCTAATAATTTTATATATCATTCTTCTCAATAACCACGTTATATTACTTTTTAAATTTATATAAATCGCGATACATATTTATTGATAAAAATTGCGATAATCATATATAATTAAAAAAGAAGAGAGAGAAAGAGAAAGAGAGAGAGGGGAAAAAAGAAATATCGCGTATATATTTCGTTTCATGTCAGAATTGAATTTTAAAGTGAGCTAAATTTCACGTTACCGGGATTCGGATGCATATAAAAATACCAACCATTAATCTCAAATGCAAATGAGCGAAGGAATAACAAAACAAATGAAGAGGGTTGAAAAATTCAGGAACTCGCGTGAATACTTTTATTGCATGGAAAACAACAAAATTGAACAAAATGTCGAGATGTTATTGAAAATACAGACTATTGTAAATAGAATTATCTTTTATAATTATAAAATTAGTTATTTTTCATAAGTTGTAAAGTTTATTATTTCATAGCTAGCAAAATTTATTGTTGACCCTCTTTGATTGTTTTTAAATACAAATGAATATTTTATATTATATTAAATTAAATATATAAGAAATTATATTCTGTTAAAAACAAATTTTTTTGTTTTGTTTTACTCATTCAATTAACTTTTCGTAGTAAAACTCATAAATTATTTAGTCATATAAATATAAATATAATTATATTATTTCATGAAAGATTCGTCTATTTTAAAATTTTAACACTATTATCTTTAAATTATTTTTAAATGGAATTAATTTTACAGAAAATTATATTCTATAAAAGATCTTTAATTTTTTCTTTCTTCGCTTCAAATTATCTTTTATTATGCAAATATAAAAAGAGATATTCATAGATTATTTGGCCGTGTACTTGTAAAAAAAATTAATTGTTCCATAAATATTCCAGAAACATTGGTGTAAAATACTTCTCTAACGTGTGAAATTATAAAAATAATTTATGTTATCTCGAAATGTAATTAACTCACGCAAACGACATGGCTTTTCGAAGAACCAAGAAATATATTTTCCTTCTAAGTATTTGGTTTTATGTATATCGTATATTATTAGTATTCACGATGTATTCTCCATATATTTTTTATCGTTGCTAAATTAAACGTGGAAGATTTCTCGAGAAATTCTAATGAACTCCGTGCTCAACTTTATAAATTTATATAATGATGGAAGCTCGTGAATACGAATATTTCATAAAAAAGAAAAGAGAGAGAGAGAGAGAGAGAGAGAGAGAGAGAGAGAGAGAGAGACGAAGTACGAGGGACCATTTTTTGGGATAAATGATTAACATGATATCCCGGAAGAAAACCAAGATTTAACGATTCCAATCTGTTATGATGAATTCCATAATCTTATGCATGACGTTAATTTTAAAGGTATAATTAAAGTTTCTTGCATGACCGCTTAAAGATTTATGATACGACATAAAAAATGGTATTTTGCGGGGATAAGATATTACATATTGTGTAGCCATTATGTTCGGTTATTTTAGAACGAAGATAATTGAGAAATAAATCTATCCTGTTAATGATTTATTCAAAGTTTACTTGTATAAGAAAAAAGTATTAAGCTGATTAATTGAACGAATTTTGAAATTTTATAACTGAAAAAATTGAAGTATTTATTTTATTTTTATTATATAGTAGGAATTTAAATATTTAAAGAAAAAAAAACATTTAAAAGGGAATAAAGGAAAATATTCAATAGTAAAATTTTTAAGTATTAATATAAAATATGAAGATAAAAATTATATTTTGAATATAACAATAACATTTTAAATAAATTACTCCATCGAAAATATGTTTCACAATTTTATGTTTCCAGAAGTTCGGAATTTGTATTAAAATTATTTAACGTATCTTAATTAGCAATTTATTTCAAACTTTATTTATTTCAAATTGTTGTAATATATTACATTACAACGTTATTATTATTATTTTCAAAAAAAAAAATCTACCTTTCCTCGTTTGTTTTCATTTTTTTTTTTTCACATTCATTTATAATCGATATTAGTTCACTTTAAAACATATCCATATCCGAATTTTCAAATTTCCACTTCGTCACTCGTGAAAATTTCAACGATAACAAACCACTCTTAAAACTATTATTACCAAAATTTTCTCTTTCGAGTAACGATTCATTCATTTATCCATTATCTCTACATTCTACAAGTGCGTCTATCAACAAAGCGACATTTAACATTTTGCACAATGTAACGACGCTTAAAAGCAGAGACAGAGGTGGTTGCTCGAAGTGGAAAAACTCACGTATAGTCGGCCTCCAGTGCACGGTCAAGCGTAGTAGCGATGCGTAAAGGGGCAAACTCGTCATGGAGAGACTCTCTTTAGCAAAACATATTTGATTCATGGCCGATTAACTTCTGCACGTACGCGTGCACACGGGCGTGGCGTGGCGTGGCGTGGCGTGGCGTGGCTCTCTGAAAATATGGAACTCGGTTTCAGCAACGTGAAATTCGTGCATGAAACGACAACGACCGTGGATGCAAGCTATCGAGCCTGCAAATAGCTCGTGGTGAATTTACCGCGACAAACGAGGAATTTCGAACGTTACGTTGGATGGAAGAAAAGAAAGAAAAAAAAGAGAGAGAGAGGAAGAAAGGAAAAAGGAAGGAAAAAGCTTGTAATAACGCAAAATTCTAGACATCATTTACGTCCTTGCGAAGGGAGTAACGTAATTGTTTGAATTTAGTGGCATTCGTGAAAAAGGAAATTTTTGTAGCTCTGCAAATATTCTTTTCCTCTTCTTTCTTTCTTTTTTTTTTTTTAATCATTTCGTTATTCGTTTCGTTTGAAATTCGTAGATATAAAATATTCTTATTACAATTAAGATGATTTTAAATCAATTTTATATCTATGATAATGGTTAATCGATATATTATGAAATTTATAAAAATCGTGATGCTACATATTTAAAAATTAAAATTTTAAAAGTATTGAAGTATTATCTGAATTAAAATATAATTTTTTTGCATTAAGAATTGAAGATTAATTTAATTTATTTTACAGTTTGTAGGAAAATGAAGCATATTTTATTTTATTCAAAAAGGAATTATACAATTCTTAAGTTAATTACTTTAGTAGACAGATTCAAGAAATGAAATCTATAAAATATTTTCAATAACGTTAGCATAAATTCTTTCTAAATTTCTTAAAATCTCTCAACAATTATTTCAATCTCAATTCTCGTGCAATTACTAAACAATGGCAACTAAAAATAAAAAGTCACAATGCACCTTGCATTATCATAATGCATAATACAAACGGAATATCGAAACGAAAGATCAATGACACGCTACTCCACGTTTATAATTAAACGCAAGAAACAAACTTGTTAAAAGTCAGTGTTTCATTGCATGATGGAAAATATTTAACTCTTGGCCGATCAGCGTGCATAAATGCACGCACATGCTCGCACGAAAGGAAATACAATTGGAGTGTACAGACGAAGCACGTAGCTGCATACGTATACACGTGGAATAGACGTGAACTGGAGGGAGGGGGGGGTGGAGGAAGGAACTGGAAATATACGAGCTCGCATGATGTGGAGGAACATACACAAACAGTGGAATAAGCTAACAAATTTCGTGGTGGCACGAAACGTGAATTATCATTATTATTTCATTGCATTGCGCAAAGTAGAAGGAAAAGAAAAAAAAAAAAAAGAAAAGAAAATTCCGTGAAACAAGTCGAACCACCCTCAATTGTGGGATGAAATATTACGAGAAAATTTTTTTATCACAATTTTTTATCACAAAGATATGATGGATCGATATTTGAGTTGCAGTCGATAATGCATATTGTATAATTGTAAGCAATTAAAAAGAGGATGAAAAAAATGCAAATGCAAAATTGAAATTCGAATTTTTTAATGGATAATGAATTTTGATACATATTAAGTTTATTTATAATAAACATTTGAACTTGGTAATTTCTATTAATTATTATACCAAGCTACTTTTGTTTATCAATAATAATTACTGGAAGTATTATTAATTTTGTATAATTAATTAAATATGTTTAAATTTGTTGTTGTATAGATATCCAATGAATTAGAGAATTCTAGAGTTTTAAATTTATGTATAATCATGTAATATTGATTAATAATGCAGTTCATTCATCATATTCAATCAATAATTGTTATTAATTTTCAAATAATATATTTTATAAGTTTTCCAAAACATTTCTTATTATAAAATCATAAATAAATATTAAAATTTAGTTTTTAAATCTGTAGATATATTTTTAATTATATATTTAATATATTATAGATATATTTATATTATTCATTCTACAAAACCTATTCAAGAGATTAAATATTTAAATCCTTATATCAATATATCAAATATTTCTATATTATTCAACTTTTAATTTCAATTCGGATCATTTTGCGCACAATTGAGTTCATATTATTATATTCTCGAAATAAAATAAATAATAATAAAGTATTAATAATAAACTCTGTCGTATAATAGTGTTTGCACATATAATAATTAAACAAACGAAATTCCCCGAGTAAATTTTGTTTAATAAATTTAACAAACAAATATTATTTTGCAAATGAATTGATAAATAAACAAAAATTCATTAAATCACTTACTATGAAATATGTTCCCTCGAATTTTGTTATGAATTTTCCAAACAACTTCGTATATTTTACTTGAAAAGTAATTGAACTATATAAAAGCCAAACTGATCAACTCCATCGACATTTAGCTTCTGCAAAATTAAAAACTAATCGCACATTTTCATTATAAAAAAAAAAAAAAGTAAACTTACTTAATTAGATTTCCAAGCAACTTAATCAATTTTCTTTTCTTTCCATATTCCAAAATCTATAAAATCATATAGTTTTCAACACTCTCTCCATTAATTTTCCGCGCAAGAAATAAATCTTAAAGAATCATTATGTTTCCTTTATAACAAATAATAGACGTTGCGCAACTCCTTAACCCTCATATTTCGTGACAAATGAAAGCCGTGGAATATCTTTCGCGATTTTCCAGATTCTCCACAATAATAATAGAACTTCCACGAAGAAGTAAATTTTCTCTTTAGCAAGTTGTAGCGGTCAGAGAGTCGAGCCAGAGGCGACATCGTAATGCCGTGTCCATATCTCGCAGTTTCGAATGCTAGAAAATAGTACATCGAGCGTCATCCAAGCTTCGAGGCATTCTCATGCCTCGCGGTAAAAATGAAGAGTGTATCGGACTTGAAAAGTGCTTCGCCAAGCTGATGGAAATTCTCTCACTTAAAACCATTTAAAACGGTTGAAGAGACTGCGCCCTTGTTAATTTTCGCCACGAATCCTTAAAAGTCGAGACAAAAAAATCCAATCCCAAGGAAATTAAATAATTAAAATAATTAAAACTCTACTTTCGCCAAATTTACCGCATTGTTCTTTAAATATTTGTCGAGATACGACGAGTTTCTTTTTCCTCTAATTTATTATTTCAATTTTCTTATTTCTTCTTGCTTCTTCTTTTTCTTTTTCTTCTTCTTTTTCTTCTTCTTCTTAAACGGTCGTTGCATTTTAAAAACTTTTTAAGTTATCTCTTAACTCGGTGTAAATATAACAAACATCTCGGTGGATAGTGGGAAGAGAAGAGGAAATGGTTTGAAAGGATGTTATATTATAGTTTACACGTTTTCGTAGGCGCGGTACGAAAAGGGTAAGTTCAACTTTTGGACACTGTCTTCCGAAGTTTCCTTTCTTAGTCGGGTAAAAGTTTTCGCTCTGAATTTCGGTACGTCGCAACAATAATCCCCTGTCCCAGTTTCCACGCGGGAAAATGTGATTTGTTTTTCCCCGGTTTCCGAAATATTAACGGAAACCGGAAAACAGACGTTAATATTCGAGGTATATAACGCCATCCTTAGAAACTAGAAATAGAATAGATTGTTTCGAAAACGTTTACCGTGAAGCGGTAAAAACCGCTTGTTATTCGTGTCAAGTTTTATAAGTGTGCATCGTGGAAAAATTTTTAAATTTTTTTTTAGAAATTTTTTTCAGAATTCCTCGATATTCTTTGGTTAGAAGAAACGTTTTATCGTTGATTAATTCATTTTGCTATGCGATTTAAAATTTGTATAGTCGATTCGTGTTTATTCTTTTAATAGACTTAAAGATAAATTTGATTTTTCAAATCAAAAATACTTATTTTTTTTTTAAGATTATCAATTGAGTATATAAAAAATTTTTTGAAATTTAGAGAGAATTATTAGTAACAATAATCTTTTTGGTTTGATAAGTCAAAAATCATAGAAATAAATGTTTTAAGCTCTATTATTAAGGACAATTGAATTTTTCGTATAATTAGACAGTATAAAACTGTAATAATTTTATATCACATTGATTTGTTGCACATTATTATGTAACATTGCAATGACGTAACAAAAAAATAACTATTTAAAAGAAATACAATACATGTTTCTAATTTTTGTAAAAATCAAATTTGAAATAAAATATTTGAAAATTTACATATAAAATATTATTAGTTACAGTCAAAAATTAAAATTTTCAATTTCAGATAAACAATATACATATATTTGAATCACTTCTTCTTTCATTGTTTTCTCAATTTTTCTTCAGTGAGAGAGAGAGAGAAACAAAATTATTTATACGCATAATACACAATGGATTTGAAAAGAAAAGAAAAATTGAGATGTAGACATATAAAATATATTTTAAGAGGAAAACAAAGATGACATGAACAACTATATTCAGAACATTTGTTTTCTTTTGACCGATATTCTTCGGATAATTAAATGTTCATTCAATTAAGTGGTTTATTCAGATCAAAGAAAAAGTATATATCTTCTTTCTACAAGTGGATTCGCTTTGTAAACTTGCTTCTATTTTTCCATATTTGGTGTACGGTTATAATTTTTGCTATTTATTTATTTATTAAGTTGAATTGCTTCTTTTAGATCATATTAACCTGTCTAATCCAAACGATCTCCGTTTTTTAGTGCTCGATCCTGTTAAAAATCATGGATAATTGTTCAATTATCGATCCACTTCCGCGTAATTTTTTATCGCGTTATTTTTAACAAGCAAGCGTTCACTCTGAAACTCGCGAAATAGATCATAAATGATTCACATTGAGCCGCGAGAATTTTTTAAAGCTTTCGCGCGGTATTTATTATTCTCGCGCCACTATAGCTTTTCATGTGATTTTGATAAATAATCAAAATACCATGAGCGATAAAGGGAATGAAAAATAGAACGCAAATATAATGAATCATATAAAAAAAAAAAGAAAGAAAGAAAAGAGAGGGAAATATGATCAGAAAAGAATATCTATGATATTGTAGGATTGAAAGTAATGTGATATCGTAGTATTGAGTAAATAATGTAAGTTTTCTTAGACAATATCTTTGAAAATGTTATTTCAATATTTATTTCGAAACAAATGGTGTAGTAAAATGGATATTTTATATTTATATTTTAATATTATTCGTATTTATTTTTTTATACAAATTGAAGTGAAATTTTATTTTCTTAAATATTTAAATATTCTTTTTTTTTTTTAGAATAAAATTTGAACTGATTTCTTCTCGAATATAAATTATATATTTTATGATTAATAATTTCTATATGATTTTATGCACTTTTTAATAGTATAATATACATTTCCAATATTTACCTGTTTCTTTTAAAATGATTTATTAAGAATGACTTAATAAATTTATGTATTTAATTAAACAAATATAATATTCAAATTTAATCTTCTTTAATATAATTGAAAATGATTGTTAGATAGAATAGAATTAAAAAAATTTAATGTGTGTATTAATTTATATCATCAATTTTACAATATTTTCAATCACATCTTTACAAATTTTTTTACAAAAATGTTATACAACAGATAACAAAGTTTTACTTTCAGAACTTTGAAAGTAATTGCAGCATAATTAACTCTTAATATACAATGATGATTCTTAACTATATTTTATTAAGGTACAATGAAAAGACGTCTGTAAGTCACGTGTTCGATACTCAAATGTATTTGTTAAGTGGCGACTGCTGATGGTTTATAATGCTCGACTGAGATTGCCAGTCTGGTTGAATAAACTCGATGAACTCTGAACGAGATATTAAAAGTTCGACAAGAAGTGGCGTTAAAAAAGAGATCGTGTTTCTAGTTGGTCGATAAACTCGTTACTCTTTTGAAATAGTAACTGCATGATCCTGAACAGACGTATCACGTTTTTCTCATAAATAACCGGTACCCAAGATTCAGTTAATTTAATTTGTTTCATACGTATAATCTTGTTAGATTAAACAAGGAAACTAATTGAACGTTTTCCTTTATTGCATTAGAAAATGAATTTATTGGTATATTTCATTTGTTTCATTGTCAAATAATTAATTCCTCTATCTATTCATGTATTTTGTATGAAAATTTATAATGATCTTTGTAGACAATATTTTCGTTTCAAATATTGAATGAATATAATTCAATATTATATTAATTTCAATAATTGTTTTTGCTCATTAAAATGAATTTTTTTTACAAATATTTGTAAATGAAAATATATGTATTATTTAATATCTCAAAGGATATTCATTCTTTTGATTAGATTTTTATATCGATTCTCGATTCATCTTGAATATTTTTTTCATCCATAATTTTTACTTTTTTCTCCACTTTCATAACTTTTTTTTTCAAAACAAGATTTCAATCTTTCAAAAATACAACATACGAGAAAAATCATTTTTTGACTATTTTCCCTTCCTAAATATAATTTTGGTTTTCATGCATTGGTTTTGATTAAAAAAAAAAAAAAATAAAAAATAACTGTAATAAAAAAAGTTGCACCATGGTACAAGTGTATTGATTCGGCATGTTTCCATGTTTGATTAACACTGAAAACTACTAAAATCCATCAGTTTGGCGAGATTTTTTTATTTTTACAGTTACTAAGCGTTTACACCTACGTTTAGACAAAATTAGTAATGCATTTTAATTAAAATACTATATACACATACTATCAAAAGTTACAACGTGTTTCGTAAAACATCATCTATTTAAAAAATAGTTAAATTAAAGTTCTGTTACGATGAAAAATCATTTTATAATAATGAAATGATTTTAGAAAATTATTTTAATATTTAATTTCGAATCAATAACAAAATAAAAAGAAAAGAGAAGGAATATTATATCAATCTATTTATCCATCATTGTAAAATTATAAAATTATCCCTATCAAAAATCCCTTTTGTCTCTGAAAACTTACCCATACACTTTATCAGAATAACGCCTAAAGCCTCTTAAATTAAAGATTGTATCATCTCTCCTCCTTAATTAACTATAATATATCCAACGACAGCCATCTTTCTACTTTACCACAAAAACAAAATCTAAATTTCCAAATCAAACAAACGAAGAAGTATAATCGTCCAATATCTCTCAATCCAAATATCTGGAATTACAAGGATCGAGAATTTAATCAGAAATTCAAGAGAATATCTCACGTTCGAGCAAAATATCAACATTGAAAGTTCCCCAAGAAAGATGGACGTGGATTCTTCGTTCCACTTATTCCAAATCTACTTGTCCGTCGATAAGTATCCCTAATAAGTTTTCCATCTCGTGTCCATATCGCCTTCTTAATCACGTTCGACGTAATTCGATTCAAGGTTGACCCCCTTTTTTTTTTTTTTTTTTTTTTTTTTTTACGACGAGGGGATGATTCGGTTGGAAAAGGTCGAAGTAGCGACGAGTAACAGGGGGATTGGCGGGAAGTCGAACTCTAAAGCGTCGACAGCAGAGCGCGCACAGTCAGTGTTCGGCCAACCGTCTTCACGTACACTCGTCGCGTAAACGTTTCACGGTTTTCGAATCGTGCTAGTACACCGGCTCGAATTGAATGGAATCCTGGATAAGGAAGTGATAGAGATCGTATTAAAGCGACGACGATCTGGTCCATGTGAATCGACACTTGTTTTTCGAAACCCTTCGTTGTTTACCTTCGTATCAGGATGCTGTGTTATGTGAGTCCTCCTGTTGATTTTATTCCAATTTTGTTTATATTCCTCCGATGGAAACGATGGAAATTTGGCGAGAGTCGAGATTTCGCGAGATTCTGTAGTTTTTACAAATTTTACAAATTTTGTTTATTCTCTCTGTGTGGTGATTTTTCGTGAAGAGAGTATAGAAATTGGAAATTAAGCGAAGATTTTGTGAGATTTGGAATGAGAAAGTATTTTAAATATCGATCTTTTTTTTTTTTTTGATGATTTATTTTAGAATTGTAGATTTCTCTGAAATTGTAGATTTAGATTTATATGTAAATTCGCATGTCAGATGAAAATAATAACGAAACGATATAATAGATTTATCAAAGATAGGAATTTTTTTATAAATCGTAATAAATAAATTTAATTCTTTTTTAAATTATATAAAATATGAAACAAGTATTCATTTTCCTGTTTTGCAAAATAAACTTGTTTTAATTTTAATTATATAATTGCAATTACAAGTTTCAATTCGTAACATAACATTTTTTCAAAACAGATTTTAATAAAAATCTGCTACGAATGGAATATGAAAATGTTGTTCATTCAATATTATACCTGAGTCAGGTTAAAAGTTTCTAAATTATGTTGTGCGGTTTGAAGTGGTACTTTAGTTAGAACTTCGTATTCGATTTTAAGATATAAAATACTTCTGGTTACAGACTTCTTTGAAAACATTTCAAAACATTTCTTCGCGTTTTATCAAAAACAATTCCATATTACATCATAAAATTTATTTTACAGTTTTTTTCCTCGAATAAAGGAACACACATTTATTCTTTGGTGTTTAATTATTAACTATTTGTAATAATAATTTTACAAATTTGAGGATGTTTAATTTTTTTTCATAAAATAATTATTTCAATATTCTACAAATGATCGATTTATCAATTGTGAGTAATGTAATTATTCTTTAATTTTTCATTGCTTATTGTTTTATCAATTGCTTTATTGCTTGAAGAATCGTGAAAAGATATCATTCAACCCACGTGTTCCAATTCTATGGTTTCTTCGATTAATTTGGGAATCAATCAATAATTTATATTATCGTTCCATTTTTCATTATTAGGAACATTAAGTCATTGCTGAAAATGTTATTTAATTACACACCAAAGAATGAATTCATTACATTGAATTGTAGATTTAAGTGTAATTTCATGTATCTTTGAAATTTTGAAATGAACATCAATTAATTATCAAATCTAATATTTCTCAAATTGAAATTATTTTTATATTTAAAAAAATATATTTAATCATTTTGTATATTTTTGAAATGAAATGATTAATTCTTCAAATTTTGCAATTAATTTTAACATTATTTATATTTTTATTATAGCCATCTCGATACAATATTAAATACATTAATCATGAAATTAAAAACGTATTGTGTTTTGTTCATTTGATAAACTTTTTGATGAAATTTTTTTTTGCCTCGTTAAAAAATTAATTTAAATTTAAATTTTCTGTTTATCAAACAGATATGATTGATTGATCGCCAAATGATGATTATTATGAAATTATAAAATATTATACTCATTTGTGCAATTTATTATTCAATATTTCATATGTTACGAAATTCGTAAATACGTAAATAAATTCGAAACTTCATTCTAAATGTTATCTCTATATATATATTTTTTTTTTGTCTTCGTTGCAAACACATTATTAATAAAATTATTTCACGAGTTTCAAATTTCCATGAAATTACGTACATTTAAAATGACCTAATTAAACGGAAGGTTTCTTCATCTACTTCTCTGGACATATTAAATCATCCACTCAACATGAATGCATTAAAGTTTTCCTGTATCTTTTTCAGCAAAAATTTAAGTCTAAGGCAAATCCACTTGTCTCAACCGGCTCGTATCGTATATGTACAATTAATTTAGACATCGTCTGCTTGCCCTTAACCTCCACGAAAATGATGCTCTCTGTCAAAGTTTCTCTGTCAAAGTGAATTCGTATAGTTACATTAATTAGATCTTTTCAATCTATTTTTATCCTTTATATCCTTGAACTTTATATAAAACTGGATGTCGACTTCTTCATTATTCTTCCGACGAGAGAACACAAATTGTAATTCAAAGATGTACAATTCCATCAAAAAATTGTCGAAACGAGAAAAATTTTCAAAATTTTTAACGTCCATTTTACCAAATGGAACTATTATAAAAATATTGATTGGAAATATTCTTGACATTTTTAACGTTTATATTTTGTTCTTGTATTACTTCAATACCATTATGGATGTGTATGGGAAAGAAGATTATTTATTATAATATAATAAAGCGTTTAGTGTATCGGCAAATATTTATTGGATAAATTGAATGCAACGATTAAAGAGAAACACTCTGTACTGTAATTAGTAGACCGTAATTCCTTTGCAAAACAAGGATAAATTTGGTGTATCGATGAATTAAAGACGACAAAAATTAAATATCGATCGTGGTTTTCCTACCTTCGTTCGTTTTATTCACTCGAATATGCCACTCTATTATCGTCATTTATACCGATTTTCACGAAACTTTTTTAATAACGAGAAATTGGTTACATTAGCGTCTCGTGAAATTTATTTATGAGAATTCATAGCCGAGAGAAGACAAAGAGTTCTTTGAAAAAGGAATCATGGACTCACACACATGGGGAAAAATCGCAAGGTGTGCATACATTATTCAATGTAATGCTAATTTTATGCAAATATTATCTCCTTTAGACTTTCCTTAAATTTCATTACCAACTTCCTGAACTAAGTTCAATATTATTAAATTTTCAATAAATTATGGAATTATTAATTATCCTTCTTTGTTTATCCAACGATCGGTGTATATATAATATTTTTTCCAATCAGAGAGAGATCGAGGTTTTTCAAAATACGCAGAAAAATTGCAACGCGAAACAGAAAAATGTATTGTTTCAAACAATTACTGGAGGATAAATTAAAAAATACGATATTGGAAATTAAAACGATTAAAATAAAAAAAAAAGAAATAAAGAAGTAACTTTCGTTCAATTTCATTCAATTTCACGATTAAATAGAATTTTTTTACAATATAATTACATTATATTTATTTATTTTATTTATATCTATTATTTCTTTCGCAGAATTCGTGTATATTTCAATACTTCGAAAAAAATTAACGATCATAGAATCACGTAATACACGCCCTTCTATCATTAACGAGAAATCTGGAATCTAAAATTCTTGTCGCGTTGGAGATTCGAGAAACGAGTTTCAAAAATAGAAATAACCAAGAAACGTGCGTAAAGAAAATCGTGAGGAGAAAAAGGACGATAGAAAAAGGCAGAGAATGGAAAAGGAAGAGTGTTCGATATCGCGAGAATAGAAATTTGTTTGCGCGGCCACCTCATCTTCAGGTCGAATCAACGGACCTGAAAATTACGGAACCGGTTCAAGGTCGATGAATCAATTTCATTAGAGTACGTACTGGTTGTGCACAAGTTGAACTTGGGACTGGCAGGGATATTTGGTCTTTTTGCGAGGGAGGGAATCTAATTTAAAAGATAAGCCGCGGTGATGTACCCGGATGCCCAAGTGGTTTAGCGCATACTTATCGCGAGATCTGTTCTGGATACTAATGCCAATTTCGAATGCTCGAGCCTTTTCACAGATGCGAACACGCGTGTAATGGAATTCAATTCGTGATATGATGAGGAAAGGAATAAGTAGAAATTATTCAATAGAGAGAAAAAATTTTTGGAGCGTGATGTTGTTACTGGAATTGGTACGAAATTATTATTTCGTAAACGTAGGAGTTAATTTTATGTATAATTTATCCAGAAAGTTTGAAATGCTAATAACTAGAGAGAAATTTTGATTATTCGATTATGAGGTGGAATTAAATAGCTTGTGATTAATTTGAATATTTTCATAAATACCTTTTTTTATATAATATTGTTCTTGTGTCCATATTTTCGTATGGATTCTCTGAAAAAAGAATTAATGGAGAGAAAAGAGAAATTATGATTAAGTGAATCACGAATAGGAAAAGTGATTTTTAATATCACGAACGTTTATTTCGACGTTTTAATTGTACAGCATATTTGGAAAAGTAATGGTGTCCTTTAATAAATATGATTTGAATTATTGTAATCTATCTTGATTCAACAGCAAAACAAATTTCTATTGTAATCTAATCATTACAAGCAATGAGGGTTTAAGAAGAATTATGGAATGCCAGATATATAATTACGAATGAATGATATAAATTGAAGACGGAATCTAGCTCGAATCTAATTTAAATATAACATATTATAACATATCTAAACTCGATCTGGCATGTTTAAGCTTATAATATATCCAACCTAAGTTTAACTTAGTTAATCAGACGTAATTTATGTGATGTTGAATTGACCACACTACACCACGAACACAACGTACCAAAGCATCAAATATACCCAACAAGATAGTTCTAATTCGAATTTAAACTACGCTGGATTCCCTGATTTAAATAATCCAAGGTTTAATGCATATCTGGCATTACATTTATTTGAAACGAAAGATATTTAGTCAGTTAACGATACAGTGAATACAGTAATACAGATTTGTCAATTGTACTTTCAATTATCTTCCTGACAACAATTTTTAAATTAATTTAATTAAAAAATCGTAAAAAAAGTTTTAATAAAAATCGAAAGTGAAATAGAAATATTTGAGAATCATAAGATGAAATATAAAATTTATAAAGTTGTATTATTCTTAAATGTACATTTTATTGTTACAATACATTTTAATCATTTTCTGTTACTACTTTATTATATGTATAAATATATTGACAGCACAAATACGAATTGTTAAATAATAAGTAACGATATAAACAAATATTATATTGTTTAAAATTTAGCAACATATATCACGATTTTCGATAATTAATTATTATGCATGAGTGAAACGCAATTATGGATAATGATTTTAATTAAAACATGCATTTTATAATCTTATCTTCTTAATCAGATTTTCACAACTTTCCATTCTAATTTCTGCAATTCATATTTTCTGTAACAAATTTCTTCACCCTCAGGTATCATCTTTGTCAAATTTCATTACGATGTTAATATTTAACATCGTCTAAACGAAAGATTTATCAATTTAACTTTTAACGAAGAGATAATTGAAATGAAGTATTAATTGAAATGAATGAATAAATATTTTCAGAAACAAATATTGTTATTTTATGCCAACGTGTTATTTTACTTGTTTAAAGAAGCATAAATTGTTGAATAATTGTTAAACTGCAGATTTTTATTTTTAAATTTTTATTTTTCTATGAACATAATTCAAGAAATGGAAGTTAAACAGAGATTTGTTTTGTTTATTGTACATTTTTATTATACATTTCACGCATCTTTAAAAGAGGTCTTTAAATTAACAATATTTAATGTTTCAGGCAAGATTTACTATAAAATTAAAATGAGAAATCATGCACATTAAAAAGTATTTTTAATAATAGAAAGATGAATAATAAACATCATAAAGATAAAAATAAATAAATAAACAATAAACAAGCAAAGATATATTATGATTCAAATAAGAAAACACTATTTATTATACCATAAAATCATTGTAAATATTCATTATTTTTAATTCTATTTCTAATTTCATAAAATCAAAATTCTTTCATCGCGATTTATCCTATATCGAATAAAGTGAATATACAAAGAAACTTAAATCCCCAAATGAAATTGAAATTCGTAATATTCTATAATATAGGCTGGAAATTTCCATTTTCAATTCTAATTCATATGAAAAATAATATCAAGAAACATCGATATTAGGTCGTCACTTTATTCCAATTTTGTTATTTCAATTTCACGTGATAGCCAAATAAATTATCGGCCGATAAACGATTTCTATACATGTACTTTAAATTACGCGGCACAATGGGAACGGTAAACACCGAAAATTTGAAATCGATTTTAATGCAGAATTGATTGAACACGTTGATTAGATACGGGCGTATTAAACGAGCGGACGGATAATCTAACGTTCTACACGACGAAATTACAGAAGGTACATCCCAACAAACAGTGAAGGGATAGAATGATGGCTTAGAGCGTGCGTTTCGATGTTGCGACCACGATTCATATATCCCGCGACATGGGAGCAACTCGGAAAGTGGAGGCTAGAGGAGGCAACATAACCTAACTTTCTCCCCAATAAATATAATATTTCGCGGTATTATGATTTATTGTGCGCGCAGTAATTTATGAAAATAAATTTTCATTTGTGCAGTTTTTATAAAACGGATAATTTAATAATTTGAAAACTAATTTAATTATCTTTGTTACTATTAAATTGTGAAAAATAGAAAATTAAAGATGCGAATTAATTTATTCTTGTTCTTAGATATTCAATTATAAATGTTTTAATAGTATACTTTAAATTTCTTTTTTTTTTTGAAAATTAATATTTTAGCTACTTTATTCGAATTCTTTTTATTATGTAGATGTTTATAATCTTTCCATATATGACACGTTTATATGGTGATGTTTCTGTGTATGTCAGATGTTACTGAAAAAGAATTAATGATAAAAACAGGTTTTCCCGATATTTTCAGAGTATCTACACGACTTGAAAAATGTTTGAAGGAAATAGAAAAGAGAATACCGTGGGCGAATATGCAACGTTTAACAAAAACTATACGCCAAAGGACATATTTATCCATTCAAAATGAACGTGCATTTCCTATGGCTTAATGGCAGATATGCACGCTCACCAAAACCTGTAACTGCCGCATGAATTCGCATTTATTCGGTCAGAGATATATATTTACTGTGGCCTAATGGTGGATATACGCAGTATATGCAATTATCGTTTCGATTTAAAAATTTCTCTGCAATTTTGACAATTTAAACAGACGGAGGGATTTTATGTAAAAAGTGGAAGATCAAACTCGTGATCTTTTGAAAATATCTATATTCAATATTCATGTATTTTAAATTACGATGCACGTATTCGAAATTATTATAAATTATCCATTTCCCCTTATATTTCCCCCTTCTCTTCTATTTCTCTCAACATTTTCCTCTCGACAAATGAACCACACGCAAAGTAAATGAACATTGAACATCGAGTCTCGTTCTCTTCGGATTTCGCGCAAATTACTCGTATTATTCGATGTTAGAAGACACGAAAGCAAAGAAATAATTCCGCATTCTCAGCTCGAGAGGATAACATTAGCATAAAAACCACGCATCTGAGAAAACGTAATGTGATAGAGCAAAGCAGAAATAGAAACTGGAACGTTTTGCAATTAATTGAAATTTACCTGTACCCCCGTTGTTAACCGATTGATCGTTGAACGCCAACAATGGTCTCGGCCACTCGACTATTTATGGTTTCGTAATTCTAGAACGTGGGTGCATACACGGTTTATTTAACACGCTTACTTCAATATGCTCCGTTGTACGCTATCCAGCGATGGCCAGTGTTAAGCGGGCTCGAAGAATTAGAGGGACTTGGGGAGTAAAGTAAATGGAAGGAAAGGGAATCGATTAGTAGAGACTTATGGCTCGTTGATAGTATTATTGTTTAATAATTAGAATTGGAAAAAGTTAATTAGTCAAAATGCTTGAGTAACATTTATTTGTAGCTACTATGAAATAATTCGTATAATCAATTTGGTTTAATTGGTTTAATTTATTCGATGAATAATTATTGAAATAAATCCATTCTTTCGAAAAGTGTTAAGATTGTCTGTCTCTACATGAGTATTAACGATGGGACTATCAAAATGATAAAGGAAGGAGCAAGAATTCCTCTCCCTTGCGTGTGATAAAGCAAACTTTACACGGCACAAAGAATATTTGCTGGATCTGAATTTATTAAATGGAATGTATTTTGAGTTATTGGAAATAGATTATAGAATTGTACGAGAGAACGGAAATAGATGGCGCACAGAGAACAGAGTTGAGAGAAAGAACAAAGCAAAATGAAAATTGAGGAAAAACCTTCTTCACGTTACGTGTTTCTTAATAATTCACAGATGAAGCGTTAGTTTAGAATCAATGAAAAAAAAAAAAGAGAAAAATGATAATATCACGAGGTAAGGGGGGATACATCCGCTAGATATTGGTTAGAAAATGGAGGATGGATGTGATATATCGACGTACGGTAATGTGGAATATAATATAGTGGATTTTCGAGCGTGTAGCACGTAAAACGGATAAAATATCCTCGCGGGAAAATGGCGATTATTATGGGGGAATTGTAGGTAATATCTTATTCCGTATATATAAAAATACTTGAATTATATATCGTGAATACGTTTCAGATTTATGCTCTACTTACGTTTAAATAGGCTATGCGGCGGTTGATGCGGGATTAATGTGGTATTTCTTTTTGAATTCCGATAATTTATCGGGAAATAAGATTAACATATAGCGTTGAATTAAACAGCTATTAAATTCTTTCTGAAATATCGTTAAATAGTGACATAGGAATTTTGAGAATGTATTAAGAAGAGATGATGAAATCTTGGAAAATTGGCTTTTCGTTGTATGGAAAAATCAATTGATATAATTTCGATAAATCTTGCTTACTAAGTTAAGACTTTAAACATGTTATTATCGTTAAAAAAATCTTTTCATAAGCGCAAAAACATAAAAAATTCCAATGTTTAAACACTTGTTATTATTTAAAGTATTTTCGACTATTCCAATTTGTACCTGAATCTAAATAATAATTCCTCAAAGTTGAACAATGCAACACCTGGGAGTAAAATTAATCATCTTAATGCATTCAAGAGCACCATGTGATAAGTATCGGTTGAAAGCACGTTTCGTCAACTACTGGTGTATCTATATATCAATGAAAACCTCAACATATCAACGGCCGACAAAGGAACTAAGTCATTTGCATATGAAAGCTCAACCAAATTACCAAACATAAACTAATGCTTATTTCTTGAAAGCGTTTGTAACGCTTTGCATGATAAAACGCTCATTGTTTCTAACTGGGCCAGTACTTAACAAAATTCCAAAAGCTTATTACTTGCCTTGAACGAAGCAAATCTCGTGGCGAGACGAGAAGGAGGGAAACGAAGAAGAAGAAAGAATCTGTTTTCGGTAGTTTCGTGCATTACATCGCTTCCTGAAGGAGTTGAAATTATAATCCGGAGTATCTTGAGTTGCGTTTGAGGTTTTTCCACCTATCTGGGAGGAGGAAATTGTGTCAGCGCGCGAATGAATAAAGGCGTTCCATTAAGAGAAACAGTGAAGCGTGGAGCTGAAAGAAACGCGTTGAAAAGAGAGAGGGAGGAGGGGGAGAGGAAAGGAGAAGAAAATTGAGTCGGTGGGCCCAGTCGTGCAAATTACGAAAATAAAAGGAGAAGAATTTCGAGCAGTGTCCGTTTCATTTATTTTATTATCTAATTTGCTTAATTTCCTCCTAATATGAAAATTCTAAATTAAGCAAATTCTAATTATATTAAACACATATCACGTTATATCTTGTTAAATTATGTATTAAATTATATATTAGAATTCGTACAAAATTGCGATAATTGTCTTTTTTATAACTTCAAGATTTTTACATCGAGATGAATATTCCATCGATAAGTAAAATAATTTCATATTACGATCCACACTGGAAATACAATTGATCCAACGGATTGTTACAACCTCGAGTCAAAACTCGAGGTGGATTCAAAAACTAAAATGTGCTCCATTATTCAACATCTATTCATTGCCGCATATATAAATTCCAACAAATTGTCTTTTTAATATCACCCGTACAGAACAAATCGATAAATTTCGTCTCTATTATTCGAAAATCCACCAACTTTCTCAACGAACCATAACATGTTTCGTGCAACCTCGTATTTCTCCCATTGTACAATGAAATCCTCTGTATTTATTTATTGAATTATTATTTTCCAGCCAATCAACCGTACACATCTCCAATAAAATATTTTACCAAAAAAGAATACCATCTAATGTCAACTACTAACTTTCTTCATCTCGTTATAATACAGAGAGACAGAGAGACAGAGACAGAGAGAGAGGGTGGAAATTCTCTCGACTAGTGCTAACATCGAAACGAAGAAAATTTCACGTGCACGTTGAAACTGGTAAACTCCAATTGCTAAACCGGTTCTCTTCAGCGTCAGCTGAAACCGCGAGAAAAGAAAACAATGAGCATTCAGAACCACGGTCCGGCATGTTCCTAGGCGGCTTTGTTTCCCATTGCTTCCTATCCTGTCTATTCTTTCCCCGTGGCTCGCCTTTATAATTGTTCCCCTCCCCCCGTTAAGCAAACCCATGGTCGGTGGAAAGTGGATACGAAGCAACGAGGATCAACTCTCGTAACTTGATTCCCTCTGTACACCGTGCCCCCTTTACACTTTATACCTCCCTCCTCCCGCCTTTCCTAGTTATTATATGCATAATTTCGCCATTGGCCGTGTTTGCACAATCGCCGTTCATTGGAAGTTGTTCCATCCTTGGCTTTCGAGATGATGAGATAGGAATACGGGAAAATCGTCGATACGGGAAATTGGTTATATATATTTATTGGAGGAAAGTGAGGAAAGTGTTAGGAGATATGGGTGGAAAGGAGAATATCTTTTGATGATAAGGAATGGGGAGAAATGTTTAATTTTTGAAAAGATTTTTAAAGGTGTTCGAAAAAATTATTAATATTATAATTATACCAAAGGATATATTAAAATTATTGCATAGAATGATTATGAATATATTTGTATCGAATAGAAGAAAGTTCTAAAATTTAAGTTGTTTGTAACTGGACAAAGATTTAGTAGATTTAGTAATGGCATTTTATAAATATGTGAAGTAACAACACAGACAATCTGTTACTGAATTTCTTTTCCTGTAAACTGTTCCAAGAGGGGAGAATCTTTCTCGATAAAACGTAATCATGAAGCAAGACGAGAGAAAAAGCAATTCACGTTGACGAAGTGGCAATTATATAGATCCTGCGCTTTCTCTTTACCAGTGGCGCATTGAATTACGTTTGATTATCCCGTTTCTGTCGAGAAAGGAAAAAAATTAGTATCGAGAAAATGCAATTACACCACGACATCAAAGGGCGATCTTCGACATTTTCCAATAAACAAGTTGTTTTCGACTGGTTTGAAAATAGAAAACTTTCTTTGAAATTCGAAAACTTGCCGAGAACATGGAACAGTTTTCAATGGCTTCTGTGTATTGTTATAAATAAAGGAAGGAGGAGAAAAATATGTGAAAAAATTTCGTATGGACAAAGTAATGGCAAATATCTTTTCTAACGGATTCAGTGGTTCAGTAGTTAGGGTCGAGCGCAAAACCGACCGGTGTAATCGACGTAAAATAGGCGATTATGTAAAACGAGTCGTAGTTATATAACGACTCTTCGCTAATTTGCGCATACATTAATTCCGACTTCTGTAACGAATGATCTTTCGTTCCTGAATTGCGAATGTTTTGTCGGGTTCATTGTACATCTAATGATGTTTTGATGAAGTTAGATGCAAGAATAGATATAATTTTCATATTTTTCAAACGATGGAAGAAGTATTATTATGTGTATATTAATTATTTAGATTTTATTTCTTCAAATTGAATATATAATAGGTTCGATTATCTTTGATTATTAAAAAAAAATAAATAAATAAGAAGAATTGCAAATTCAAATTAGAATAATTATATCTATAATGAACAAATATTTAAATTTTAATAATATATATTTGGAATTTAACTTGTTAATTAAAATTAAATACAATTTTTTCTTCTTTTAGATTCTGGATTCATTTTTCAACAAATATTGATATACAATTAAAACAACGATGAAATAAAACTATAAATATGCAAATATATCTTGTTTCTCGTTGATATTGTATTTGTTTAATTATTTTATTTTGTTACAATTATAAATCAAAATTTTCAACATCACTTGTTATCGATTAATGCGTGATATTTTAACATATCATTTAAATATATTTAAATAATAATAAAATTTTAATCGAAATAATAGAAATGATATTTCACGATCATAAAGATTAAAATTTTCTTTCAGTTATAGAGAGGGAGGGAAAAAAAAATCTCCTTTTCACTTTATCTCTTCAAAGGGAACGCCTTCCGTGCCAAGAACTTCTTTTCATCTCTACAATTTCTCGATGCTCCTTGCATTCTGAAATATTTTAACAATTTTAATTTTTCAGGATAGATTTTTTTTCGATCGTGCTGCAACGATGATACTATCTATGGCCATCTATTAAAGCTAGCTAATATCGACGTGAAAATATATGAAGTAGTATCTGTGCTTGGTTTGCTCTTCAATAGATAAAGTTATCGAAAACCGGAAGTCGAAGATTTAGGTGTATTTTTCACACCACTCCTTCGCATCATTTTCAGACTTTTGTCTAGAATATATGGGTTATTGGAAATCGATGAAGATTTCACAAAATATTTTGCATAAATATAAATTTTGTTTATTAATTTCGATTTGGAATTAAGATTTTCATGATATAATTAATTACTTTAGATATCAATGAACAATATAGAATGGAAAATTGTAGGGAATGTAATTATCCAATTAAAATTTATTTCATTATTGATATTCTGAATTCTACTATTCTTTTAGCATATCGAATTGATCTTCTTGTGATTCTTTAGGTAGTAACAATGGGAAGGATACTTGATTCAATAAGAGATTCGTATTTAATCGACTTTCCATTGTAACTTTATCTTGCTAACTGTTACACTTGTTATCGATAAAATAAATATCAAGATAAATATCAAGATAAAATAATGAAATATTGGAATTTTATTAATGTATCAAATGTATTATATGTACAAAATTTATCTTATTCAATCTTTTTTAAAAAAAAATTACATACGATAAATTATTATGTATTTTTTATATATAAATGAATTACACCAAAAATTTCTTGAAAAAAAAAGAAGAAATATTTTTGTTCTAATTTAATTTATAAATATTTTATTCACAAAGTCATTATCATTTATATTGTATCTACTTTGAAGATTCTGATTGTCTCTTAAGCGAAAATACGCTGGTATTTTTTTAGATTTAACAATAATACAATAAAACAAGATAAAATTACATAGATAGTGTTCAACGATTGTTCCTTATCACAGCAGTTTGCACGAAATTTTTTCTGATTTCCACTTACGAGAGTATAGTGACACAGTTCGGCTGAAAAATTTTGGCCATTCTATGCTGCCTGCTATCTTCAGAATCTGGAACTTTTCCCCCATTCATGGTTGTGTAACTGTGTCACATACAGGTATTCACTATCTATAGCGCGTGTACATTGGTTTTTCCACGCCATCCAAAGACGCCATTCCTTTTACTACTTCTACCCATCCCTGTCTTTGAACGAAACTTCACCTCAAGGCAGAAATTCCTCCACATCTTTTCTTCGCGTCTTCACATATCTATTTCTCGAACATCCTTTTCTTCATCTTTCCATCGAGTGCTCAAATTATAAGAAAATCTTAGAAACTTTTTAAATTCTTTGTATGCATTTTATAAGGTATTAGAAATATTCATTTATTTCATTTATGGGCAAAATTAATGGCATAAAAATGAAATATTATATGAATTTTTTAAATGTAATAATATATACATATATTGCAAATTACATATTAAAGTAGAAAAAAATTAAAAAATTCAAAAGCAGCAATATTAAAAATTCAATTCGCGAATTTTATGAATTTTAACGTTAAATTATCATAAATATTTTTTGAAAAACTAGGAGTTGTAAAAAGAATTATATGCTGGTGCGAATGACGTAATAATTAATTATTTTTTTAAGTAAACTTTTTCATATAATAGGTATACGTGTAATTATTAATTCAATTCGTTTAATCAAAATTTATCCCGATGAAAATTCATTCAAAACGTAACCTGGAAATTTAATGAAATATGTCATTACACTATGCCCATATTTCATTATTTTATCTGATGTCAATATACTTTACATTCATTATTTTCCCCTCTATCAGTTGAATCAGTTTCGCCTGGAAATGCATTCTATCAAATGAATAGTATTTGGGCAAACATATAGTATTTACTTGCATTACGTGTAAAATACATGGAATAAATTTAAATTGTAAACATAGAAACAATAAATAATAGGATGGTGAAACGATAATTCGATTTGGATTTGTGAATTTTACTTTAGGAAAATCAATAGAAATCAATGATCAATTGTGAATTGTATCCATTCGTCACGTGGAATGCAAGTGCCATTTTTACACGCATAGTGATACTATTCCAACATCCAGTTTCTGTTTCAAACCTCTTCCTAACAACAATTATTTAACTATTATCGTTGTTCATTTTTCCTGTTATAAATTCAATCCATGAACAACGAAGAATTTAATTTGATATTTTTTCATTATTATTAAAAATAAAATTAAAATTTTTAAAAGTTTCATTGTTTCCAAATAATTGAACGTATAATTGAATATTTTTTTTAGAATCAACATAAGTATTTATTTCCAGTTTAATTATTTCCAGTATAATATATTTGCAAATTGATACGATTGATTTCTTTCTTCAAATTGATTCAATAAAATGACAGATACATCGGTCATTACAATTTAAATTGTAAATTTGAAGCATAATACTGGGTTAAGTAATAAAGTAATTAATTTAATCACTGAGTAAAGATCTCGATATAAAACAAAAACAAGTTAATCCAAGGATCCAATAAGCAGGATCATTCGATAGGATGCATTGGTTTCGAGGATAGTAGCACGCTGGATACACCGTGGCAAAATTTGCATGGGGCAATATTATTTTACCCTCGAAACCGCTAACTGGCTCATTGACGTGCAAACGCAGCCACAAACGGTTACAGTTTAGCTGGTCATAATACTTTTTAACGTTCACTCGAATTAAGATAATTTATACCTTTAATGCCATCTAAATTGCACTTGCACTAACCAGCATGGACATGGAGTATTCGTGCATTTTTTTCTAGAAATATAATAATAATGTACTAATAGTTCATTTATCCTTTTAAAGTATTGTGTTATACTTTTACAATATTATTATTGAATTTCACGCGAATAAATTAAAATTGATTCTAATTTCATGTTACAATAAAGTTTGGATTAAAAGAAATTAAATATATATTCATAGTTCTTCTATTTAAAAGTATTTACCTAGTATTGTACATTTTCAAAATAATTATTGCCTTCACATGTTTTATCTGCAGTTCTGAATAAATTTGAAATAATAAAGACACGTAAAAAATGCGGAGTCATGTAAATTTTAAAAAATATAATCTGGATGATAAAATGTATATTATTTATATAAACGTGTAATTATTAATTTTAAACATTTATTCATTCTGTTTTATTATTTTACATTCCATTCTTTTTTCACACACATGCTTTATTTTATTAATTATTCATTGTAGAATAAAAGATTTCAATTCTTAAATTAAATTCAATTTCATATTTTTCATGAAAATCCTGCTATATATTATGCTGCATATGTTGTCGCTAGTATCCTAAAATTAAATCGATAATTATAATGGTATTCATACGAGGAAGCAGCTAATTCTTTGAAGCGAGGCTTTAAATTTTAAAAAACCCGTTGACACACTTCTCCTAGCAATTGCCCCAGCTTCGTTTCGGATATTCTGCTTCAACTGGAGCGGACTAGTTGAGTTTTTCCGTAAGCAGGGTGTTTAAAGAAGTTGCATAAGCAAAAGTCAAGTGGAGCAAAGTTGAGATCTCTTGCAAGTCAGTCAGTGTCACCGCATCTTGGAATTAATATTTCAGAAAAAAAATTCTCTGGTAATTTCTAGAATTATATCTTCAGCGTCACGAAACATGTGTTATTCAAATCATAAAAAAAAAGTATAATTTAAATGTGTATTTAATATTTATAATAATAATATAATTTCTTGGAAATACACCAATTTAATTATTCAAACTTGTTTTGCATAGAAACTTTCTTCTTCGTGAATATTAATGTTATAATTAATATATAAGTATTTGTTGAATCGAAAATAAATTTCACTATCGTATTTCATCAAAAAAGTTTAATAATTTTATAGAATTTATAATATATGATTAACTGCAGAAATATATGAATTATCATTTCTATTGAATACGTGAAAAATATTATTTCAAAATGCAATTTTTAGCAACTTTTTCATTAGATAGATTTCATATTATATAAATATTTATCATTTTAATAATATATCTTCTTTTGATAAAATTTACAAGTTACTTTTCTATATTCGTTTCACGTTTACTATTTTATTTACATCGCAGGAAGTTAGGAAAAAAAAAAGTTAGAAAACTTGTTTCAGAGATAGAAAGAAATTTTAATTTTCAGAGAAATTGATAAAAGTTTCGTTTTCAATTTGATCGAATTGAGTTGTGATTTATTTTATAGCTTTCATTTTGTTATTTATCAAGCTTGCGAAACGTTTACATAATAAACTTTGCTTTCCTAATGATTAGGTGAATATTAATTAATGAATAGCCGATAGAGATAACGTGATTAATGGCATTAATATCACAGCGAATAAGCATTATCGAAATCGACAATAGGAAAATTCCTATTTTCCGTTCTATCTCTGATTTCAATTATTAAACAGAAACGTTGCACGAAGAAATAAAAGTATAAATATAAAAGAATACAATTGAATTTTTCACACGAATATTTTACTGGCAGTATCTTGGGAAATTTCGTTTTGAATATTTGGTATCGTTCTTGCGAAAATGGCTATTCCGAGACAATGTAGATGCATATATTGAAAAAATAATATTTTTAAAATTTAAACCATGATTTTTCTCTCAAGATTTATTTGATAAAAATGATTTTAATTATTTATAAATAAAATAGCATTCAAATTTGATGCTAAATAAATATTATAAATTGAAATTTTTAGGATAATTTTCCATCAGACGAATTTAAGTTGATACAATGATTTTTAAAAATTCTTATTTTAATATTTTCCACGTTTGCTTAAAATTCATGCTCATCTTCTAAACTTGATTTATTGTTTTTTTTTTATTTATGAAATTTCTGATAAGAAATCTTATTGGTAAGTTCACTGATAAAACCCGAGTGAAACATAATTTCCTTTTTCTCTTTTTTCCTCTTTCATTTCAGCATCACTGTCGAATTTACTTTGTCTTTACTATCCTGTGACATAATATTCTTTTTATAAAGCTGATTTGTATATTTTTTATATAACAGTATCCAATTTTACTTAACATCATTTCAAAATGGAGTTTTTAACACAAAGCTTTGTGAGAAGATTTTATTTCACATTTTTCATCTATTTACCTTTTTTCTTTTTCCTCCCATTTGAAAATTTAGTGGAAACATACCAATAATATTTATATAATAGAACATATTGTTGGAAAAAGACTCTATCACAATTGAAAATACTTCTAATTGTTATATTGATACAGAGAAATTATATAAAGGAACGAACTAAAAATTTTTATTTTCTTTTATTCTATCCTGAAGAAATAATATAAGAGATCATATAAAATTATATTAAAATAAGAAAAATCTTTTTATTGTGAATTAATCGTTAAATCAAATTTTCAGTATAGTTATACGAAAAAAATTCTTTCTTTTTAAATATTTTATTCTTTGATATTATAAACACTAAACTATCGAACAAAAAAGTTCATAACAATCTATAGTAACTCTAAAATTATCTCAAAAAAAAAAGGAAAAAAAATAAAAAACCATAAAAATTTAAAAAAAAAAGGAAAAACTATCGAGCCTCTCTTCAATTTTAATAACTCACGAAAAAAAAAAAGAAAATTTCCATGCAAACATGGAGAAATAAAATCCGCGTTGTCCACGAGATATCGAATTACCCTCCCGCGCTATTATTTTCGCGATAAACACATGACAACATTCGCGAGCAAAATATTTGATAAAGGGAAAGTTTCCATCCGAGCGCGCCCTCGTCCATTTCCTAGTGCCGGTATCTAGCGAGTCCGGTCGCTTCCGAAAATTATGGTTAAAATTGTACCGATATCCGTACACTTTCGCGCGTTACACACACGTACGCACACCCTCGTACAGGGAACGAGGATTTACATATAGATTAGACGGATGTACACGGCTTGAGAGGGAAATAGAAACGTGGCGTGGCTATCAATGGAGGGGTGGGAATCATGTGACGATTTTGGCCCGATTTCAAGCAAAACCGGTTTCAGACGCGCCTCGTATTTCCATCTATTTCCGCTCTTACGCGTGTCATTTCCTTCGACGCGTTCGTTGTCAAAAAAATATCAGATTAGATTACTTATTTTCACTTAGTCTCGATGTTACAGTATTATTTTTACCGTTTATTTTTACTGTTGTGACGTAATTCGTGCTATCCATCGTCAATGGTTCGATAATGATGGCGAACATGTCGAAGATATTGTAGTATAAATTTTTGCTTTACTCAGTGATGAACGCGGGAATTTCAAACGGGGTTATTTTAGAGATCGATCTCTTCAGAGACTGGCACTATTCCAACGAATTATTCGAACATAGAACCAAGTATTTCGTGAGATATATCGTATTGTCGAGAATCGAAGCTCCATTTTATTTCTCTTTTTTTCTTATTCTTCCTCCACTTTTCGAATCTACCGACGTGACTCTTCTCTCATTACGTAGTTTGAAAAGGAAGCGGAGAGGCCATTGAACGTGTCGATGGAAATCCGATGATAGAAAAATCATATTCTATACACACTTCCTATTTTCAATACTGGTTGATCTTCCAAAGAGTTAATTTCTGTATGAATTTCGCGTGGTATATTCAGCATTTTGGATTGATTGAATAATGTTGCATTTATTTATAGATAATTGATTCGTTGATTAGTTTCTGATTAATTTTTATTTGTGTAAATATTATGAATTGAATGCTCTTTATCAAATAACGTTATATTTATCTATGTGTGTATAATAGATTTAAAGTAGATTTATAGTATTATTTATGGATTATTGCTCGACAAATTTATGCAATTTTTAATAGCATGTTATATAAGGTAAAAGATATTTAATGGAATATTGATTATTTCTATTGGCGTTCTCACAATTCTAAGTATCTTTCAATGAAAATAAAATATATTGACAAGCATTACGATTTCATTTCACTCGTTTTCTTTGTAATTACTTTTTTCCACGTGACAAAGCGGTTTATTTTTCGATATTATAACGCGTCATCATTCGGAGATATTAATCGTATTTCATGGCGCGAAATTATACACATGCTTTTGAACTTGTTTCTTGATCGTTTAATACGCCACGTGTTGCATAAATTGTGATTCCAAACAGTTTCGCGTTATAAATTCAACGAATGTTCTATGCACCGTGAAAAATTGCACGTGTTTTCAACATTCAGTTCGTGAAGTATGTAAAAGTGATCGTTTCACACAATGTTTCAACGCTTCGTTGCACAACTATTTACGTACTTCAATTATTCCATCTGTGTGGCTCCAACTGGTTCCGTTAAATATGAGACTGTAAATTTATTTTTTTAACAAATTTGCTTAATGTTTTTTCATGTCGAAGTCACCACTTCGTATTCTTTACATGTGTCAAAATCATGCAATGCGCGATTTCTATGCAATTTTCAATTCACTGGACCAAATAAAGCGTTAAATATTTTGTTTTCTATGAAATCACTGCAGATGCATTTGTTTTTTTTTTTAATTAAATAGCTTTCATTTTGTAGGAAATAAATTTTTCCATAAAAGTTTTCTATAAAGGTTTCTAAGTAAACAAAAGAAAATTTTATTCCTTCATTATGTACTAACATCCCTCAAAGGCTATTACGAATGAAATTTCTAAGGAAATGTTGTTTTAACACAATTTCTTTTGATGATGGCTTTTGTGGTTAGTGTCGAAACAAAAGAATAATATAGTGAATAACGAATATAAAAAAATTTTCGAGAACTATATCATACGTAAGTTTCATAAGAATTTACATTTGAAAATTGTGTCTTTTCAGAATAAAAATAAAAATAAGAAAAATTCTTTCTAAAAATATAAGAGTATATCAAATAATTTAATTTTTTATTAATTTCTTTGATTATACAATTTGATCTTTCTAATAATCTTCAATATATGATTTTCAAAGTATAATTTCGTAAATTTTAAGTAAAATTTGAAATCTTTCTTTTATCAAATTTTGTTCGAAAGTATTTATTATTTCTTTTTTTTTTTTTACACGCGATTTATAAAAATATACTGCTCTTATCGGCTTCGTGAAAAAGGAGAAAAAAGAAAAAGTGACGGCAGACAGCAATATCCTGAAATTCTGTGAACGAAAAAACAAAAGTGTTGGCGTATTTACGGATAGTAGCTGCTATTCAAGCGACACGCAATATTGCATTCATGATAGCAAAACATCGTGACGGTTTGTTGTTTTATTCCCTGTTCCATGCCAGCTGGTGTTTGACTGGTATTTAATTTCTTTCGTTTGATCTTCTGTTCCAGGCGCTTTTGCAAGCACATGACGTAGCGGGACATGAAGTTTATGGCGAAGAAGCCACCAGAGTTACGCCACCTCCTCTTCTCCCCTATCTAAACGGAGGCGACGATCTCGAGGGACAGAACGGTGATTTGGACCTCGAAAATGTAACGCGCGTCAGGCTGGTCCAATTCCAAAAGAATACGGATGAGCCAATGGTAAGAAAATAATATGTATCATATATATATATATATATATTTTTATAAAATAATTGCATAAATTAAATATACAATGTCTCAAGTAGGTCAGATAATTAAAGATTAAATTTTATAAATAATATTTTAAAGATGTATGAAATTTGTGGAAAGAAATATCCGAAAATGTTCTTTGGAAATTTATTGTAAGCTATGAAAAATTAAATTTAATTGTTCGTGTAAATTATTTTAATAATGTAAATTCGAAAATATTAATATCATTAAATTTGAGAAGTGAGATTATCAAATTTGTAAAATTTATTATCTTTTATATAAATAAAATTTTTCTTCTTTCTAAGAAGAAAACTTGTTGAAGAGAAGACGATAAAAGGATAGCGTTGGTTTGGTTGCAGGGAATCACTTTAAAAATGAACGAAGATGGAAAATGTGTGGTAGCACGAATTATGCACGGTGGTATGATACACAGACAAGCGACCCTTCACGTGGGTGACGAGATCAGAGAAATTAATGGGATACCGGTGGCCAATCAATCTGTCAATGCCTTGCAAAAGATACTCGTGAGTACAATTAGATCAAATCACAGATATTGTGTGAAATATTATTGATTGATGTGCGATACTACGTATTTGAATAACATCATATGTTTTACATTATTTCAATCGTTTTATTTTTCTTTTTCCGAAGAATATATAAATACATAATGAATCTCGTAACTGGGATAAATAATATCTTATTTTATCGAATGATATAAAATGAAATTATATAAAGAAGAATACAATAATGTATTATTTTTTTATTCTGCAACATTTAAAATAATAAGTAGTTTTATAAAATAATAGATATTCTTCAGTAATTTATTTTGTGATTTTAATATTAAAATAATTACACGATATTCATTATTCATATTGAAAATGATTTTTTAAGATAAATACAAATATACACGTACATGCAAATATAAATGTATAAAATCCTACGAATATGTAAAATTCTTCAGCTCGATATCACAGAAAATCTGTCCTGATTTTCGATTCTGTTATATAACCAATAAAATCTTCCGTCATTTTGATATATACGTCAAGTTTATCGCTAGTTTCGGAGATTTGACATCGAATCTGACATTAATCCATACGCAGCTCTTTGCTTCATACTAAATATTCAGTGACTTGTATAAAAGAATGATATTTATACAGTGTACCAATGATCAATTAAAAATCATTATCTTTGATGTTATAACTAAATTTATTTTTTATTTTTTTTATTTTTAATACAGTTTAATCGAGTTTCTTTTTTGGAGAATTATTCTGTTTGAATTGACTTATATCTATTCGAATAATTAATAGAAAATTATTTTTAAAATTTTTCTTCCATTTTGGTTAGAAAAAAATCATTGTTTTGGGTATTTGTATAACGCTTCTTTAAGCTTGACTACGTGTTCAAATATTAACAATTCGATTTTCTGTTTCAGCGGGAAGCACGAGGTTCGGTGACGTTCAAAATCGTGCCATCGTACAGGAGCGCGCCACCCCCCTGTGAGGTACAAGTAAGCCCTAAAACCCAAACCCAGTCCCAGAATCCAAGTACAACTAATAAATCCGTGGCCACGGCAGTGTCGAGCACCAGCTCGGCCACTGCCGCGATCAAATCCGGGAAATCAGTGAAAACCTCAACGGCTACCAACGCAAAAGAGAAAAGTAAATCCAAGTCTTCTAAAAATAAAAGTGGCTCTTCTTCGACCGACAGTACACCTAGACGCCGACTTAATCCCTTATCAGCTCTCAGATCGCGAAAATCTTAAACTCGAAGAGTCTATCTGATAGATAATACGATAGATTGATTCGATAGTTCTTCTGATGTTCTTTCCAATAGGAATAGATTTTGTGTTTCGTGTTTCATCGAATAATTTTTCTGTAGTGATCCTTTCTCTGGCTTTGAATTGCAATCGTTTGGAAAATATTAAAATATTTCCTGATAGAACACTAGTTAAAATTAGATGATATCTTATAATCTTGAAGATATAGTCTTACTTGAAAATAAATAAAATATTCGTGTTTTTCTTTTTCTTTTTCGTTTTATACATGTATATTTAAATTTGTTTCACCAAATTCTTCTATTTTCGTTGATTGATTTTTCTAATATGATATTTCATTTTCATTTTTGAGTCAAGAATCGTTATCAATATTAAGTTTAATAAGTTGTAAAGTTTTTTAATTTTCAGATGGTACTTATAAATTATTTTGATTATTGGGAATATGGAAATTCAAAGGAAATTAAGTAATATTCATGTGAAAATGTTATTTAACTTTATCGTTCATCAAAGGATATATTGCAAGAAAATTTATAAATTTTTCATTAGCAATCTCGATAAAGATTTATTGATGGAATACTACTTATAACAGATGCATAATTACTATTTGCTATACGTTATTTATTCCAAAAATATATCAGAAAGTTTATATCTGAAAGTTTATATTCAATTATTGGAATTTTTTTTGTATATAATAATAGTTATAATCATTGAACGTGTGAATATTGAATATGTTACAGTTTTTTGTTACGAATTTTCAAAAAATTATAATCTTTTTATTTGTTTATGGAAAATTATATTAAGATTATTGATGCAGTGCCAACATTAGATTCTGATTATTAAATTTAAATATTTTTCTTAATATTAAAGTGTAAAATAATATATTAGAATTCATTTCATTTTTATGAAAAAATATAGAATTTTATAATGTGATATTACAAAACACAAAGATTAATTTAATTAATTTTCAAATAAAACTTTGAAAACTTGAGTAAATTTAATCAAATAAAATTTTTTCTTTCTCTAATATCGATTTTACTATATAATTAAAAATATAAAAATTAAATAACACATAGTTCAATCAGTAAATTCTTTAATTAGAAGAAAGCTACTTATAGTTTGTATAGATAGACTTGTCACTTTATAAACAATATTAGAATATTAGAGCAGCTATTTCGTGTCACTGTGATGATAGAAATTAATTCCTTGGTATTCAGTTAGTCAGTTGTTTGATAGTCTAGCTGCTCGCCTGTACAGGGTGAGCTTAAATAACAGAATGCCATCTAACTTGAGATTAAATAAGGAATTTCATTTTAAACGAGTGATTTCCGATAAACAAACGTGCTTTTTAGAAATTTATTACTAAGAAAGTACGTACAAATTATTTCTAGCCAATTTATATTCCCATTTTTTCTTTATCCTGTGAATTGTATAATATTAGATTGAGTAATCAGTTGTCTCTTTTTTAAAATGTTATTAATATCAACTATTGTGAATAAATGTACAAATCAGATTATATATTTATATCAGATATGATAAAAATTATTACAAAATTATTATTAATTTCTTTCACTGGGCTTACTTAAAACAAAAAATAAATGAATTAATTATTTAATATATTAATAATTTACACAAAAAAATAATTAAATAAATTTTATATAATATTTTAAAATTTTTAAAGAAATGCAGACAAACTTATTACTTAATCTAATATCTGAATAAAGAGAAGAAATATATATATATATATTAAATATTTTAGTATTGAAATTTTCTAGTCTTCATTCATCGACAAAATGAAGGTTTCATTTCGGTATTTAGTCTTGTATTACACGCCTAGTCTTTTGTACAATAGTAGAGAATGATTTGGACTGGAATCGCATCGGAACTTGAGAAGTTCCATGGATAGTCGGTAGTTTATACGTAGTTAAACATCGAGTTTCATGAATGGATAAACGTGGAAAGAGACAGTTCATATAATAGATTACAGTATACCTTGTGTACTCGAATCTGGCGTGTTTTGATTTGTTGGATCTTGGATATATTTGGTGTTACGCTGTTTAGAGAACTTCTATGAAGCTTTAATAGTTAAATTTAGTAGGTGTTAAATCTCGAATCTAAATTAGAATTTCAGTTTCTCGAATTATTATTTATATATTTATATTTGGATATTAATTTTTTTTTATTGATATTAAAAAAATTAATTCTTATTAAATGACCGAATTAAATATTAGGTAAAAAAAAAAGTATAATTAATATCATTTTATTTTTATTTAATAAAGCTTGTCGATAGTATTATATTAATTTGAAAATTGTGAGATTTTATTTATTATTATGTACTATTAAAAACTATTTTATATTTATTTTTAAAATTATATTTCAAGATTTTCTTTCAATTTAATAGTTTAAACTTACATATATACTTACAAATATTTTTATTTCATTTCTAGAATGAAATTTATAAAATAATTAAATTCATAAAAATTTATATGCTTCACATAAAGTAATTGAGTATAAATTATTGAAATCTATTTCTTATTTTATTTAGAGATTTTTGCATATAATATTATATGTTGTATAAAATAAAGAAGTTAGTTATTAGAAGTTAATGATAGATTATGTTTAATAATAGAATTTAATAATATGAATATTTAGTTGCTTAATAAATTTTCTAAATTACAGGAAATTAAATCGATTAGAAAAATTTAAATATTTCAAATATAGAATTAGATTTTGAAACATAAAATATATATATATAAACTTATGATATTATACATCCTATTATAATAATATATATATTCGTACCTGAACAATTATTACAATCCCGTAATAATTTAAATGTCTTCAATTTGAGAATTCGTAGTTAATTTTTCTTTCTAATGCTTTTTAGATTGTAATCAACTATTAAGCTTTGTACCTTTGGAATTGGGTGAGCTAAGAAGTAATTTCCAATTTTTCTCTAAATGTATTTTTCTAATATTTTCTAATATTTATTAAAATTTTTTTTTTGATATAGACATAATAAATGTTTAAGATAAGCAAATATAGTCGTTTCTCTTAAAAATCCTGCAACCAGGGTAATATATCTTTCTTAATAATATTTCAAGAGGATAAAGAGATAAATCTTTCTAAAAAGAATCCTCCGTCCAATAGTTTTAAAAAAAACTTAATGTAAATAATAATTAGTTGATGCCTAGAAAATATAAAAAAATTTAATGTTCTATAAAAAGTTTTATCATGTTTGAAAATTATCATTTTTTTTTTTTTTTACTTATAAAATAGTAAATTTGTTTTCTTCGTCATTTTTTGATTAATCATTTTTATAGTAGTACATGTATAGTGCATAAACATATAATTTATATAAATTTTTAAATTACAAATAAGAATTATTGGAAATTACTTGTAGTTTTGCCTAATATTTTCAATTGATATTAGATAATTTTTATGCTCTAGGAACAAAGTTTCAACTAATAAATATGAATTTCATGAACCAATGGTTACTAAGAAATGAATTTAAAGAAATTACATCGAATTTTCTTGAAATTGAATTGAAATGAAAGAATCGAAACTGGGTCAAACATGGATAGTTAATGCAAAAGATCAATTTTGATATCTTCAAAATTTCTACGAAAGTTTATGAATCATTCATTAATCAGATTATGAAATTTGATTTTTTTAAAATGATATCAGATACTTTCGTACATTCTTTATAATTATAATTCTTTATAATTCTTTAGAATTATATTATTATCATAATAATTATTTTTCGTACAGAAATTCCTTTTATCCCGTAATAATATTCAATTATAAAAAATATTCTCTGCGAAAATATCGTTATAAAAAATAATTTTATCAAAATTTCGTACATTGGTAAAAATACATTCACATTCGTTAATTTTTTCATAAATATATCTTTTTAAATATAAATTTAGATTAAATGAAATAATTTTTAAAAAATCATTTCTTTAATGACTCGAAATAAAACATCATCTATTAATTTTATTTAATATTTAATCACTATCAAACGAAAATTATCAAAAATTATGCTGCGTTTTTAATAAATTGAAAAGGTATTAGAGCAATTACGTATACTGAAGAAATAATATTTTTTTAAATCAATAATAAACGCAGAGGATATAAAGAGTGAAATTAACTGTAAAATGAGGTATCTAACACGGAGCACGAGGTAACGTTATAAATTCATTAGAGAAAGTACGTGTGGAACGTGAAGCAAGATGCAGATTTTTTGAAATTAAGCCAACCAGGATTTAATTGAGCCATTTCTACCCCTACAAATGAGGTTTTCAGTTACCTGCTAACGAACTCTGAAAAGAACGTAGCTGAATACAATGTTTTTTCTACTTTTTTCTTTTTTTTCAATGTTTTTACGAAGTCTTGACCTCGCTATAAGATACCATTTTCGTCCATCTTGGTAAAAAAAGTTTTTCCAAAATAATTATTTTTAATAACGATCGTACGATTTATTAAATGGAGCCGATAATTAAAGGTTTTCACTGATTTCTTTGAATGCCTACATATATACATACAATACATACACACAGATATATATTCAAAAATTATTATACACTTAAAACACTTAAACATAAAAATGCTTGAGTCATATGACCAATTTCTTATACCTATATTGAAGCTTAATTTACTGTTTCACGTATCGGAGAGAGAAATTTTGCTTAAAAATAATTATAATAGTTTTTTTCTTTTTTTTTGCATTGTCAGGATATAATTTTAATTTTAAAAATTATTTATTATATTTCGTTTCTTTCTCTGTATTTGAACAGTAACATGTATAAATACAAGAAATATTCATTTTTCAGCTTAACATAGATATTATTTCAATATCCAATGAAACTCTCAGCAAGAGAGCTTCGTTTTTATCATTCAATTATCAAGGAATAATCCGTTTTTTTATTTGCAATTAGGTAAATGCAAAGTGAAATATACTTTGCAATTACAAATTTTACATAATGCTTTCAGTTAATAATATGAATATTAATCCGCAAATTACACGTTGTTCGTACCATTGTTTTAATTTATATTGGAACAACAGATCGTGAATTTACCATTTAATTAAATATTCCGTGAAGTTGAAACGAGTAGTTTTTCAAAAAAGAAAAAAAAAAAAAAAAAGAAAAAAAAAGATGCCATTCGATGCCACTATGTGATTATTTAATCATCATGTTTTTATGCTTTTTTCTTTTTGCATATATATATAGATATTAGATACATATAATTGAATAAATAATATATATAGAGAGCAGAATTTTGAACATACATATATATACACGCATATACATATGAAACATAAACACGATTTATCCCTTCTCCTGTTTTGCTTCAAATATACATATGCTCGCATATGTATATATTTATACGTAGAATATTTATATTCGTCATTTAATGTGTTCATTTCGAACAGTACGGATGAAAGTAATTTTGCGATAACGAAATATGTAAGGGAAGAAAGTAATTTCTTTTTTGACAATTTTATCACAACAATGTCGATTCTGGGTAAATTTTTTTACATTAATTAATATTGTTTAATATTAAACAATATTAAATATTAATTATAATTTGAATAATTATTGAAATTATTAAATTATACAAAGCACGTAATAATTTTTAACATTAAATGTTTTTGATTATTTAAAATAATTGTTTGATCATATGTAATATTTATTTCGATTATATGCTAATATGCTATTTTTGCTATTAAATATAAATTTATAATTTATATACAATTTTAATGCACGATTACGTTTCGAAGGAAATTTGAAATTTCTTTTCTTTTTAAGTCTTTTATTAATTTTTAAATAGGTATAACATTTGTTTCTCCCACATATATTGGATGTAATTGATATATTGGATGTAATCAAATTTTTGATAAATATTATATAAAATAGTGGGAAAAAAGAGAAATTAATAGAAATAATACCCAGCATCGCATGACATACATTATTTTAAAAATTATTCTATGTTAAATCACTAAGTTAAAATGCTTCATAGTCTTCTTAGATTTATCTCACAATTTGTAGCATTTATCAATAATTTCGATAACATTTAGATTATACAAGAATTCAATCAATTTTTTATAAGAAATTTTCAAAAAAAATTCAAGAATTTTCAATTATTATTCATAATTGTTAAAATTACTAATATTATTATGTATAAAATAATATGTTACATAATATTATTATTAATAATAATTAGATTACTTGTCAATAATAATATCTTACAAGAAAAATTATCAACAAGGAAAATTGATTTGAAATTAATCACTTGATTTGTGTGATATTTAAAGACACTCTGAAATTAAATTTAATTAATTAAAAACTTCTTTAATTTATAGAGATATGGATAAATGCTGCAAACTCAAAGGATATTAAAGAAGCTATGATGCCAATTAACGTGTGATTTATCATAGAATAACATGCAAACAAGGAGCGACGTGATTCATAGTATATATCCATAAAGAGTGATTTTCTCAAAAATAAGTAGAAAATGTAAAATACTTTTTATCCGCACAAAATTTCCTTTTCAAAAAAAAAAAAAAGAAGAAATTTCCACGGTTTTCCCTACAAAAACCATCGTCATATTTCGTTATGAAAAACGAGCCATATATCACATTTAATAAAGTAATTTGACACGCTGGCTAATGGTTCCAAGCTTGATTAAGTAATAAATAATCCTATACTTTTTTCTCCTTGATAAATATTTATTGCTCAACAAAGCAAATCTATTTCCAGATTAGGAAACAGTGATGAATTATTGATTTAAACAGAATCTTCAATCAGAATAATAGTTTGCACAAGAACTTATGTAGAATTTATTGTTAGCCAAGATTGATCTTCAAAGAATGTGAATTTATCTGGGAAAAAAAAAAAAAGGAAAATAGTATTTTATATTTTCGACTTATTTTATGGGAAAAAAATCACTTTCTCTCCTTGATGCAACAGAATACGTCTCACCTTGTTATAAACAAAACGCAAGAAATTCGTGGAGTTTATTAATTTTTAACTCGTTAACTATATCTTGATTGGTTGTGAATCGAAGATTCACGGATATCAAAGGTGTTTAACATCAAGAAAAGTCGTCAAGAAAATATATTTCGGGCACGGATACAAAATTTTGTATTTACGACCGACGACGAATTTCGAAATTTGCGCCTTGTTTCGTATCTTGCAAAGCAACGAAACGACTAAACAGGGATGTCCCCCGTTTGCTTAGAAGATAATTAAGTGCGATCCCACAGTTTATACGTGTGAGATTTGACAAACAGAAAAATACAAGGAAGAAGGAAGAATAAGAAAAAAAAAAAAGAAAAAAAAATGAAAGAAATGGCGAAAAGAAGGCAAAGTTCAGTAGTCGAGCGGTGTAACAAAACGCTTTGGTCGGCGCTTTCGAGTCCACGGCGCGTTTGCATGTCTCTTCTTTCGAATCCTTCTATATATTTCTCTCGTTCTCTCTGTTCTTTCTTTACGTATTTAAGGGTGCGTCCCATTTCACTTGACCATTTCGAGAATTATATCAAAAATCTTGCAAAAAAATCGTTGCAAAGAATATCTAATAGAACAGAAGATTCCTCTTAAAAATTTCAATTTTCGAAACGTGAGAATTATTAAGATTTCTCCGTCTCTGTGACGCGTTATAAAATAAAAAAAAAATTATTCAAATAATTCAAATTCTTTCGATTATCACTTCTCTATGAGAGTCAATGAGTTAAGTAAAGTGGGACAATCTATATCTCTCTCATTCTATCGTCCCCTTAAATATTCTTACTATATCTCTCTCTGTTTCTTTTATCTCCTCATCTCTGTCTCTATCTCTATCGCTGTCTCTATCTGTTTTATTTTTCATTTATTCCCTTAAACGGCGGGTTGATCACTTCGTTCTGGTAGACAGTAATATATTATTGCGAACGAGTTTCGTAAGGAATGCACCTTTCGTTACAACATATGTTGGAATGTTGTTTGTTGTTTTTTGTCGTAAAGAAGCTTTTGTTACACCCCTCATTATACCCTCACCTGCATGAAGGATATCTTTGCAAACGTTAAAGCTTTCCTTTCTGACCGGTATATATTATATATATATATAAATATATATTATATTTATAGTTTTTTATTGCATCGTGATTTTAATTAATGCATATACTATGCGATCTCTCTCGATCTTGATCGTTCGATCGATTGAAATAACGGGGATTATCTTCGATTTTCCCGATCATATTTATTTCCTGCACGACATGATGCATAACCGAATTGGTGATTGGATCTGTTTCTTTTTTTTTTCTTTTTTTTATATAGAAGAATGTATTTTTTAATTCGCTGATATAGTCACTTTTTAAACAATAATTATATTATTTAATTTAAATATAATTAATTTATTTTGAAATTATAAATAAATTAGAATAATTGTAATATTTTGAAAATATCATGAAGAGTGTGTCATATATATATAATTTTAAAAAGCATTTTAATGTAAAAAAATTGATTAAAATATATTAAAAATCATTGTAATAAGAACAAATGTGTTGAATGAAAAGTTAGATTCTAGTAACTTATTTATCTTAGTAATAAATGGAATTTTTCTTAGAAAAATTTTTCCATACATATAAAAATAGAATAGTTAAAAATCGAAATTACAATCACCGATTCGGAGAAGTAGTGCAATTTTATTTCTTTATTTATTTATTTATTTTGGCATATAAACACTCGAGTAAAGTAGAAATATCTCTGTTCTATCTGAAATCATGCAACACGCGTCTAATCATCATCATCATCATCATCATCATCTCGCATCCTCATCACGAGCGGATTCTCCTTGCTCAGAAGTTTTGCACAACGAAGTTGTCACCGAATCTGCAAATATCTCTGAACATGCAGCTGAGGGTAGCCGAATACGATGAATCTTACGTTCTCTCTTCACATCGATTATGTTTCGTGTATTAATCTCAGGGAATTCGATCAATGCGGATGCAACAACAACAACGATTCCTGTAAACAGAATAATTGTAATTGTAAAAAGATCTACGTTTCTCGTATCTCAAGAAACAATAGGTAATGGTTAATTGTCAAACAATATCCGATAATCTTGATAATAGTTTCTTGATCGATTGAATTAACGTTTTTTTTTTTTGATCTCATTTTGATCTCTTATTTGTACATGCATGGAATTTGTACAAGAGAACTTCGATAATTTTTTTATTGGTACGCGATGGAATTCGATGGATCGAATATTAGGCAAATTTTCCTTTTTTAAATTGTTATTTTTAAAATTGATTAAAATGAATTTAATATTGTTTTAAGCATAGATAAGTTCCTCTTTAAATTTACAAATAGTATAAATGTATTATTATATATTTTTCAGAAACAATATATATATACATATATCAGTAGAAAATCATTTTTATTTATGTCATTTACTATTTTATTTCAAAATATTATATTTATAAATACTTACAGTTTATGATTTAAAATTAAAGAAACAATATTTAAACAACATTTTTCACATTTTGTTCACATGATTTTTATTTTCTTAATTATAAATTTATATTTATAAAATACAATTGCATTGTACTTTAATCAGAAATTACTTTTTTTTTAAAAATCTGTCCCTTTAGTTCTAGTTTCCCCCATACTTTTGAAATCTATTTCCTATAGTTTTAGTATATTCCTGCTTGATATTGTTTCATATCCTTTTTGAAAAGAAAAGAATCCAGTGTAGATTAAAACCAGTGATTGTCCAATATTTACCGAATTCCATTACGAACTAGAACGGCCTTCAAAAAGAATGGAAGATTGGAATTTTTTTATTTATCGATGTTCCCTTGTGGCAGAGAGTACGATTAAAATCCTAATTTCGCGTTTACAAGCGTGACGTTTCACGTCTCGATTTTTGTACATAGTTTGTACATGTATATATACACGCCTCTATATATGTCGTTTCGATGTTTGATCCAGCGGTTTCATTATCCAATACGAAGAGATTGAAATCACCACGAGATGAGGCTATGTGTCACTTGCCATATGTACAAACGGCTTAATTGACAGGTTTTGTAAAGTATTGTAAATTGTGCCGAGTACATAGATACTTATACATATATACATATAAATGTTAACACGAAAGTTTATCGATTATTACATGTGTAAGTAAGTAAACGTGCTAATGTAATGGATTCTCTATTATGTACGATTATTATATCGTTCCGATATATTACACGAATCAGCACAAAACAGGTTAACTCCAATCTAATTAATACAATCTGAAATTTTGATATTTGTAAAATTTCTGAAATTGAAACATCGATAGATTTGAATCAAAAAAATTTTAATTATAAAATTATTTGGTGTTTGAATACTTACTTAAAGAAAGAAAATCTAAAAAGTATCCAAGTTAAAAATATTTTACACCTCATGAAATCCAATCGTTCCTGTTTTGTGCAAATATTTATTTCCACTTAATTCGATCCAAGCAATTCTTAAGCAATCGCGCTTACAGTGCCGATTTTTACGAGCCCTGTGCATATATATATATATTCACACCCGCTTGTGATACGCTTTTAAGACTATCTCTCCCAGTGAGCATCAATGGTGGGCCTTTCCCCTTCTCCCTCCCCGGCTGGCATAGCGCAAAGTAACGTAAGTGTCCCCCGGTCGATCGCACCTGCCGTGGACACCTGTGTGTAAACGATAAGAATTGTACCACCACGTTGTATATCTGGGAAGTGATATTTCTCTGTTACGTATAGTGTTGCACGCGAAACCAGTACCCGTCAACGGCGGCGAGCAAAACGAGCAGCGGTATTATTGCGGCGGTGCATTGTACGAAGATATAATAAAGCACGAACTGCTGGAACATCATGATTCGTCGCACGTCACCTCCAAACGTGATTTCTCTTCTCTCTGTCCGTCGTAGATAACAATATAGCCGGCGACCGGACACCGATCTCTCGGTTTTAAGCACGTACACGTACCTTAAATTAATCGATTACTCGTACTTGTATCACCCTTTGCACCGACTTACACGCCCATTACGATTATTAAAGGTTTACGGCAGTTTTCCCTTTTCCGTTAATCGATCGAGTCTTGACTCATTTTATTTCCAATCGAAGGATAGATTTTTACGAGCGTAAAGAAGAAAAATCGTGAGATTGTTTGCTTATAATTTTTAGAATTATTGTTAAGTGGAAGAATTATGTGGCTTAATTTGAACTAAAGATAACTCGAGCGATATCGTTCTAGAATATTAAGGATGTTCTATTTACCTTTTTCTTTTATCGGATCGGTATTTTAGCGGAAATCTGTGCCGTAAACTCGTCGAGAATTCATTGTCCTGATACCACCGACGATCCTTTGTAAAGTGCCAATCCCATACAAGTTATTGCAGTATGCGTGGACCAATTAGGTAACATTTATCTGTGTCTTTAACCCATTTTCTCTGGCCATATTACAATATATGTACACCTTGAACCTTGGAATTGTGAATGGACAGTACCAATCGAAGGGACAGTACCGGAAAAAAAGAACAGTGAACGATATTGCGAAACGATATTTGGATCTCAACCATGGAAATGTTTCATGGATTATTCATCGATCTATTCATCGATCAGACTTGGCCTGGAAATGAAAGAGATCCACCTTAATCGTCTCCCACATCGAATGAAACCTCAGATCTCTCGCTCCATATAAGCACTCTCTCGAGAGAGATTCGCCATTTCCACGCCATTCGCTGATAGAATCCCTCGTGAAATCGAGATGCAATAAATTTCGTATCAATCACGATATATCTTCACGCAGTTCGATGTTTCTTTGCTTGATGGTACGCGTCCTTTTTTTTTTTTTTCTCCTTTTTTCTTTCTGCATATTCCATAACGAGACACGGGGGCACAGAACCCTACCGTTTTAATCCTCTGACAAGGAACCCTCTCTGGCCCGACACTCGATGGTAGAGCGCAGTTCCAATGGAAATCGAGCAGAGAATTCAGCAGCGTCAGCAGCAGTCAGTCCACCAGACGAGTTGTCGATAGCGCAGTACCTGCTATGTCACTGTGTAGAAGTTGTTGTATCCCCTTTCACTCCCTCGATTCCCATTATTTACCTATCATTCGTCAAACCATTCTTTCCACCGATCCACTTTTTAGCTCTCTTTAAAGTAGAACGTAGCTTCCAATGCACGCCGGCAGCCATTCGACCATCAATATTATTATATCATATCACGGGAACGTTGTTGAGAGATCGGGTGAGGCAATTCTCGCGGTGACTTTTCTGGAACAGTGCGGCTTGAAACTCATGGAGAATCCTTCTCTTCCTCTATAGGCTCCTCGTGAGATCAGTTTCATATACATCTTAACCGTTCATGTGAGATACAAAAAAAAAAGAAAAACGGCCCATAGCCGAAGATATCGACCATAAAGGGCTCGTAAAGGAAGGTAGATTTTTCTATGAAACTGGTCTTTAGAATGCCTTCATTGTCTGTCTATTTTTATGCTTCACCGTCTCACATATACATACGTACACCTGCCCTTTAATGTTTCTTTTTTCTTCTATAGAAATATATATATATACATATGTGGATGGTAGACATTTTCATGTTTTTTTTCCTTTTTTTTTTTTCTCTCTTTCTTTTTTTATTTTTATTATTAAAAATCTGATAAATCGTACATATCTACGATTGTGATCGTTCAACAGGCCGCATTGTAACTGTTAAAGTCTTTGCGGAAATGAGCCACAAAGAACGCGATTTAATAACGTAATATAACTTAATGTCGAAACGTGAGTAAACTGTGGCGTTGCTCGACGCTTGTGAAAACGGAACATTGCTCGATCGTTCTCAGGAAAAATCGATTCTGCATATCTCTTCCCTCCTTCTATCTACTCCATTCCTCAAGATTTTCCATTTATTTGTGTTTTACACCCTATTTATTGAATCCGAATTTTCGTGTAATAAGAAAGCATCAAGGTTGATAAGTACGTACATAAGCAGAAATCGATTTTTCCCGCGAAACGACGAAGAAGGTACCGTGATCTTTGGTTCTCCAAAGCTCGCACCTTGGTGACGCTTTTGGCTGTCGCGAAGCTACGAGCTCGATCGTTTTTTTCCGTCGTACGATCGATACGGATCGATGGTACGAGATTCCAGGGCTCGATTAAAGGTCGAGAGAGGAGAGCTAGAAAGGAAACTGCATGTGTCACAGCAATGCGCACCGTGAATCTCGGAAGCGTTGACGTAGCGCGACATTCCAACGTAGGTGTTCTTCTTTCTTTTTTTTTTTCCTTTTTTTTTTCTTGTCTTTCAATTGTGTACATCGGGAAGAGAGAGAGAGAGAGAGAGAGAGAGAGAGAGAGAGAGAGAGAGAGAGAGAGCAAGAGTAAAGAAAATGACGAGAGAGAGGGAGAGAGAGAGAGAGAAAAATAGAGAAATCGAGAAAATTCGACCGAGATCAAGTTTTGATGAACATGTTAATTAATCGATCTTCCTTTTTTCTGTTTCTTCAACGCTCTAGTTGTTCAGGATTAAGCCTCTGCCAGTGTTAGTAAGTACCGCCACTTGATCTGGTGTGATTGGACTGCTGTAGTTAGAAGGCTATGCGTTTATTCATACATACATTATATATTATCCACATTACATTTTGAACACACGCATATTGTGTACCGTGTGCGGTGTGAGTCTGAGTAAATAACGAGTTACGAACAATTAAGCGCAAGCTAACGCTCAGATATCAAGGCAATGCTCGTGATTTATCGCTCGTGTGATGTTTGATCTTTTCTTTTCTTTCTTTCTTTTTTTTTTTATCCTTGCCAATGGTTTGTTTTTCTTTTTCTTTTTCAGTTTTTTGTATTTTAACGTTGTCATTTAACAACTAATCAACGTTGACATTACATTCATTCGTTAATTATGCATTTGATGAAGATAATGTCAAATATTGTAATATAATGTAACGAACAGACAAGTTTATTGGTAAATTTTTCTTTTGAAAGTAAATATTCATTGGGAAAAATTTTGTCAAATATTATCTGCAGCGAATATAATAGGATCCATTTAGATCTCTCTTAGAAAGTCTGAAATTTACCCAGACCCAAGCTGCACGATTATTATTCGATCACCATATCATACGCCATCGCAAGAAAGTAGGCTTCCATTTACTTCATTCCATCATGTTTCCTGCATTTTTTAGTTTTTCTTTTTTTTTTTTTTCTTTTACTCCAACATTTTGCTAGGTGAATATGATTTAAATGATAAAAACGTGTCAAGTTTCATAAAATAAAACGTTTATCTCCTTTTTTTCTCTCCTTTTCACCTTCTCTCCCACCTCTCTTTCTATCTCATCTAGTACACACAAGAGTTCTCCTTTTTACTGCTAATGTTATGGCGTGCCTCGTAGTCACTGAGAGGCGTAGATGATTGCGCGACCATTAAACCATCATCACGTTAGATTTAGCCCGTAGAGATTAGGCCTGTACGAATATACCAATTTTTCCCAATTTTTAATTTTCTCTTACGTATTTTCACGCACAGTTTCCTTGGTTCTCGAAAAACGATCTCACGAATCTGTCAGTTGTGCAAGAAAATCTTTGCAATTTTTAATATAACTTTGAGGAATGATGAAATATCCTTTAATAAGAAGGAACGGATATAAGTTTCTCTATTGAAACTTTTCAAATCTTTCCGCGTATTTATTTTCACATAAAATAGGATATCGTTGGGATGATAAATTGTTTCGTAAATCGAGTTTTTAGCTTGCAGGATTCAGATATAATTGATAGTAACTTTTCTAGAGAAGCAATCTTTGACATACATTTTCTATTTTATCGAATATAATCATGTAATCTTCTTAGTGCTAGCCAGCTTTTGTTGTTGTAACATTGTTATGTATATTATTTTTATATATACGAAAATTTAAAAATTACAATAATTAATTCAAACTATGCAAATAATTCATAAAATCGTATGAATAATTAGCATGAATTTTCATTCATTGATACGTATAAAATTACGCATAAAATATTTATCCAAAATTATCATAGAAATATCTTTAAATTATAAAACGTGCATGATAAAATGATAATAAAAGTTTCGTATATTCAATGATAAAACCATTCGTACGTAAAACGAGTGAAAAGCTCGTATTTCTCATCAAACCATCATTCTTTTCAAACAATGCTTTCACTGAAAAGACTTTCTCGTTAATCGTATACTAATCCAATCCACTCGAATCCCTTTCAAATGCTTTTCATCTCGAGAAGAATGCAAAATTAAAACGAAGTATACCGAAAATTACTTACAAAGATTAATTCTCAACAAAAAATTCAAATTTTTGGAATATTCGTGCAAGACTGTTTCTCACTCAAACACGAATTTCATTCACACTCACTACACTCCACGTCCCCTTTTTCAACTCATAAATGAATCATCGTCGGCATTATAATAAGATTTGCGAATGATTACGCAAAAATGGCATTTTTATTGTCACTCAGCATCATTATCATTATTCTATTCCTTCGTATGCCGTATTTCTTATTCGCACATTTACGTAGAGAGCCCGAATGCATACTCTGCATATCGCGCATTTTCAAGCGTGTATACGTGTGCGTATGTGGCGTGCGTGCGTGTGTCGGTGTGCTGTGTACGTACTACTGTGCAGCATCTAGTGCTTCAGCTTATTGTTGGAGAAAAAAAAGAAAAAAAAAAAAAAAGAGAATGAATGTACAGAATAAAAAAAAAAAAAAAGAAAAAAAGAAAAAAGAGGCGTGTCACTTTATCCATGTATATGCATCGCTAGATGAACGATCGTTGCACTGGTTTTTAATACGATTTGATAATGACAACGAGATCGTATAACTGTCGTTCAACTTTTTCATACGAATCGTTGTTACGAATGTACGTGTAAATATAGAACGATTATAGCTTTTTAAGTCGTGTGATGATGGATTTTTCGAAAACCAGCGATTCAATATTTTTGTTCTCCTTCTTTTTTTTTTTTTTTTTTTTTTGGTTTTTCTCTAATGGATTGTCAATGATTGCGAATTAATATCGTGCATATCGCATCGTGAACGCTTTACGAAATGAGATTTATGCTTGTCGTTTCAATCGAGTTTGTGCAGAAGATATATCGTTTGGTTCCTTGAATATTTTTTGAAAAATGAAAATAACTTTTTCGTTTTGAAATGGATCGATCATTAAAATGGAGAGAGTGAAATTTGAAGAATTTCACTGATTATTAAAAGTTATTAATTATTTTATTTTATTAACTATTAATTGTTTAATGGGGAAAATTGAATATAGTTTGATAATTTTTATTTAACAAGAGTGAAAAATAAAAAATTTTTCATATTCAATTCATGCTCGCATTGAATTAAAACATTTTCATGAAACAGTTGATACGAAAGTTAAACAAATATTAATTTTATATTGCATTTTTCAATGTGAATCTTGTTAATTGAAATTCAAAAATCGTTATATCAGGAAAATTTATATCGAACGAATTTAATGAAATTTAAGTTCACATGAAATTTCAATATTTTATTAATCAAAAGTAAATTAATTTTTCCTGCTGCGTCAATTCAGAAATAAATTAATCTAACGAAGATTGAAATTTGGAAAAAAAAAAAAATCTTATTTGCTATCATTTTATTATTTTCATTTTATTTTCACGGTAAATTGCATTATCAAAATTGAGAAAAAAAAAAAAGAAATTTATTACGAAAATATAATATTTCATATTGTGAATGTGAAACGAATAATCCAAAGGTGAACATTTTGAAGATTATATTACAATCACGATGAGATTAACAATGAAACAAATTGATTCTCGTTCGTAAAGTGTTTTTCGATGCTTGGAAAACGGTGACTGATTCGTACTACGCATCGATCGCTATTCAAGTTGAATACAAAATTCCATTGTAAATGCCTATCCCGCGTTGCGCTTACAACGATAATCATCGGATGCTATTAAAATAGGAACGGAGAAAGATATGGAATGTATTTCTCCGGGGTAAATGTTCCCGGCAAAAATAGCCGTTCCAATTGAAAGGAAAGTGTACACGCTGTTTGCAATAACTGTCGCCCAGCGAGCTTACGTTTGTCGCATTCTCCGCTTCTTTTTCGCAGCGATTTAATTAATTAATTTGCAATAGCAATAGCCTAAGCAGCCAACGTAAGCAGCATCGGCCACAGGCGATCGATAACGTCGTAGAACGAACGTTTCGCCAACGCGTTTTAGGCCAACAAGTAATTTACCCCCGATGTGATTTTCTATTAACCTAAATGGTTTCGGTGATCTGAGTGCGAAAATTGTAAAGTATCGCTCTCCTTACCCCCCTCCTTCCTCTTCCTCACCTGAAATTTTAACGATACCACGTCACGATACCGATTTTCTGCACCGTTTAACGTTCTTGTTTCTTCTTCTTCTTCTTTTTATTATTATTATCTTATTTTTCCTTATGTCTTCCCGCATCACATTATTAAAGGTGTGCAGGATTGTTCCGTATAATTCGAGAAATCGAATTTCGAGAAAGATCGGGAAAATTCGGATAAAGACCTCGATAATTGTCGGCAATTTTCGGGATTTCGAAAGGACGATTCAGAAAAGTGCAATTTCCGACTCGACTGTGATCGGATGTGATCGGTATCGAAGGCTTTAATAGCCACGTTTCGAGCCGATTGTGTTCGATCATGCGTCGATTCGTCCAGAATCGAAAGTTTTGAAAGATCCCAACACGAAATTATCGAGATCTAATCCGATTTTTTCCAATTTGACTCGAACTCGCGATCCCGCACATCTCTTACACATTACATTTCAACGATATTTATAAAAAAATCTCTCGATGTCATTTCACCGATCTCATATAGGATCACCGATACAGCAACCAATCGAAACGAATTTTCCTCCTCCCCGGAACGCGTCGAAAAATATTAATATTACGATCTTTCTGCACCGACAGATATTCGTTCGAGCACAATTTGACTATGATCCGTTGGAGGACGAGCTGATACCGTGCGCCCAAGCCGGGATCGCGTTCAAAACCGGCGACATCCTGCAGATCATCAGCAAGGACGATCATTATTGGTGGCAAGCGCAGAAGGACAACGCGGCCGGTTCCGCGGGGTTGATACCTTCTCCTGAACTTCAGGAACGACGTATCGCTTACATGGCAATGGAAAAGAACAAGCAAGAACAAGGTAACATTCGAAATGAAGTAATAATCGTGGTCACAAGTGTGTCGTGGTAGATGAGCGCATATGCGTTCAATTTATTAAATTGTTGTTGGCTATTATAGCATAGAGAAATATTCAGTGAGAGAAAGAAACAAGGTAGTCGAGTTGTTTGAGTAAATGTTTTACGTTCAAAATTAATCCTCAGTGGCTGTTCACTCTTTTGGCATTATAAATTATATATGGAATTACGGTTTTATAGTGCAGAAATTTATAATATATTCATTATTAGTTATTAATTATAAATTTGTCATATAATGTATTTTATGGTTTTTTTTTTAGAGAAAAATTAATTTATCATTTTAATCCCTTTCACTTTTTACTATAAAAATAATTAAAAATAGCTACTGAGGATTTAAAACAAATCTAGTTGTGTGTATAACAATATTTCGTGATAATAGTTTAATTCGTTAATTAGTAAATATAGCTTCATTAATATCACTACACCACGAAGAAATAATTCGAAAGTATTCACTTTGTAAGTAATATAAATCCCAATTTAAAAAATTTTTTCTTCTAAGGAAGAAAAAAGATAGAAGTTTCAAACATATATTCTTGTAACAACATGTCCTCTTTGAGAATATATATCTTGCATATATTTTTCTGCCTCATCTAAAAGTGCAAAACTTAGATTAACTTATACATTATATTATTATAATAACAATAATTTCACTTTCTTAACATAAGGTTTAATCCAAGATTTTATAAAATATGCACACTTCCAACATTTTCCTTCGATTATTACAATCAAAGATCAAATTTAGATATCAAGAGGATTTTTGATCGTATCAAGGAATCGAACATCGAACAGCAAATAATTAAATCGTCACGAACATTGTTGAACATCAGAAAGGGAAAGAAACGTTCGCTTCTTTTTTTCTTTTTTTTTTTTTCATCTGTAGCTTAATATCAATACGAAGTTTCAGGATAATTATAGGTTCCAGCAGATCGCATTCTGTCTGAATATATCCAGAAAACGGAAAACGAAATTTTTTTCGCCGCGTTTTCCCATCGCCTTACCCATCCATTATCAACCCTGTCACGTTTGATTCTCCGATTAATCTCCACTACTCTCGCTGCTGCCATAAAACGAATGTGCTGGTGAATATGATGTCATGTATGTGTTGTTAGATGTGCGCAGGTTTTCAATGGAGCATGTAGTATCGTTCGATGTCAGTCATGTCTATCGTGCGATACGAGAAGTCTACCAAGTTCATCTATATGTGTTTTTTTTTCTTTTTTTTCTCTCTCTCTCTCTCTGTGTCTCTCTCTCTTTGTCTCTCTATCTCTTACGCTCTTTTTCTCTCTCACTGTGGAACCAGTGATTACGAAAGTTTGAGCGTTTCAATTGACTGATCGTGATTACGGGTAATAAAATTGCGATTCTCTATTCAAACGATTCAGCGTTACTCTTGACTTTTTTTTTTTTAAAGTGAACTACGTATACAGATTAATTTTTTTCTTTTTTTTTTTTTTTTTCGTTTCGACCTACTTCTTTTGATCGTTTTTACTTCACAAAATTGCATATAAATGGCCCATCTTCTCGAGTTGATTATACTCGCGATAATACAATATGGTTATAATAATTTATCGTGTAATTTACGCGGGGAGATTATAAAGGATAAAGAGAAAGAACAACGAATGCCATGAAATTTTTTTCAATTTAGACATTAGACTACTGTAGATTACAAAAATAAGAATTGTGCACTTATATATATATACATATAAAAGGAGTATTAATATTATTTGACATGCACGAGATTTTTTTTTTTATTAATTTCTTATATCAAATCTTAAACCATTAAATACGAATAATTTTATTTCATAATTATTCAACAATTCTACCAACAAATTACATTACATATCATAAAATCACCAAAAATGAACATTCCCTGTTTTCCCCTTTACCCTTCATATAAATAGAAATGTATATAGTTCTATCACCTGATATACTGATATATGACTGATAACAATAAAAGAGATTAGAGAAATAATTAAGAGGATATTTAATTGGGAAGGGGGGAAGAAAAATGAGAGCAGAATCGTGATAAACGAGACAGAATGATAGATTGAAGAGAAATAATTAGCTTCAGTGATACAGTTGTTATTTTGTGTTGTGCGGGGCTAGATGCTGAAGGAGAAGGAGGATGTTCTTCTCACACCGAAGGCTGCGACGGTTCGACAGGTATGACTCTGCCTTCAGGTAGACAACGCGTAGAGTCACGTAGAACCGTGTAGTCCGCATGTAATATTAAAATATATACTCGTTCCGTGCTTTCAACACACGCATCAACTTGAGAATGAAGAGAAACACTTTTTTACCGAGGTGAAAATATTGTTCAGACTTAACTTGAAAGCTTAAAAGGAGAATGGCTTCGATTTTCTTGGCGAACGAACGAATTATAGATAATAATAATAACACTAAAATTTTAAATATATATTTCGTATGTATCGAATTATTCACTGAATGCATTTCATCGTCACGAATTATATATATGGACAAATTAATATTAAATTTATACATAATGTTTCAGAATTATAAATTAGTGAGACAAAGTATTATAGGAAGAATAATGGAAAAAAAATATATTTTTTGTTCAATAAATATAGGATAACGTATAAGGACACTCACTTTGTTCTATGTAAAATTTTGTGAAAAGGCTAGTAGATCTTTCTTTTCTATTTTCATATTTTATTTTAGTATTATTATATTTTATATACATCGAGTTATATTAGGTAATACAGAACATGCTTTCATGCAGCGTGCTTCAATGCATGCTTTCGCTAATCATTTCACGCACCTACGCTTGTTTCGCACGACACCACTCGCAAGCACATCGTCGCAGCATTGTTATGTTGAGATTTTCAACATAAATTTCCATTACACAAGTTTCATTTTAAACATTAAAAAATTATAAAAAAATTTATTCATAAATAAATTTATCACATGTTATATTTTATTATATTACTATGTTACTATTGAAATTAATATTAATATACCCAATTCAGTTTTTATGATTTATATCTTATTTCTAAAAAATCTGTGTAAAACAAAAAAATATATATTGCACATAAAAAAAGAATAGAAGAATGGTACCAGACGTGAAAACCCGATAACAATAGTTGCTCTGGAACAAAACATAAAAAGCTTCATTTAATTTTTATTTATTTTAAATATTTTTTTCATTTTTCAAAAAAATAAGGACAACTGAAACAATGGAATGTACAGAGATTTCAAACCTCACATTTATATAGCAATTTATGCGCTTCATACATTGTATTATTGGATAAATTATGATCTTGAAATCGCAAAACTAAATAAATTTAAATCCCTATATATTTTATATTACGACAATTGCTAACACAAATAAAATTTAGATTTTTTCATGTAAAAATTTTGAGGAAGAATCAAAAAATTTATCGTCGAAACCTATTCAGAACATAGAGAAAACCATGCCATTGAAGTTACTTTTTGGATCATCCCGATATCTCAATCCGTTGCCGAGATATAAGGATTCAAAGTGTCCATAATGTTTAAAGCGTTATAAATGGGGCCGTTGACCTATATCTTTTCTTGGAAATGTGTACTGTATCTTTCCAAGAATCGCGCACTATATTTTTCCAGGAATCGCGTCTGTCGCTTGTCTGGAGTTTGGAATAGGTCAGTGAGATGAGGTGCGAGCAAGAAGTCCGAATAAATAACAAGGACGGAAATAGTAAACCATAGAAAATTACTCTTTCCTTTACACGACGATATCTCGGTAACCGGAAGTCGTATCGAAATAAATGAAAAGGCATTTTAAAGAGCAAGATTCTGCGCTTCTAACGAGCTTTCATTCGTTAACCGGAAGTTATTATTTTTTGAGTTATGACGATTCAAAGTTTTCCTAATTTTAATAGGATTTAATCAGGTTTAATATAATAATCAAAAAATCACTTTTTCTTTACGCGATAATATCTCGGTAACCGGAAGTCGTATCGGAATAAATAAAAAAGCGTTTTAAAGGACAAGGTTTCGCGCTTCTAATGAGCTTTTATTCATTAATCGGAAGTTATTATCTTCGGAATTATAGTGATTCAAATTTTTTTTAATTTTTAATAAGATTCAATCGAGTTTTAAGACGACATGATAGATATGTTTCTTTCTGAAGAATTTCTATTAAAAAAAAGAGTTGCTTTATATTCACTGCAAATTATATATATTTTATGATTGATCATTAAAAATTAATCATGAAATAATAATTGTCGACATCAAATAAACAAAATAGAAAATCCAATTTTTTTATTCTTAATTTTCATCTTATTTTTTAGAGAATATTAAATATGTAAAATCAAACATTCTTTATATTATTTTTAGAATTTTTGGATAAGAATTTAAGAGTTTAAGCTTTGCTAAAGTCAATTCGAATCATATAAAAACAGAATTGGGCTAATTTTCTGATTTTTCAAAAATATTCACATAATTATTCAAGCAAAATTTTATCTATTGATTCGATTAGGAATCATAATTATGCTTTAATCATGACTCTGATTTTCAAAAATATCAAACACACATACACACACGAATACATACAAAAATATACACTAACTATTCAATGAACATACAACCTTAACTTTTCATCTTGTGACCTGCTGGAACACTCATCTCAGTGGGAATCCCACGCCCTCCTTTATGGTTATGGCTTATCTATGTAAACTGGCTGATTGAATGAGATCTCTTTACCATTAGAGAGAATATGCTTACACAGTGATTGATATTTACTTGAAGTAGTTCTTCACTTCTATTACGCGTAAAATGCTGTTTCGAGCATTTGAGGAAGATGCTGATTAGCAATATACATATATAGATACATATATAGATTTGCTAAATGTTTCAATTACAGCCTCTACCACACGTTACACTTTTACTACGAATTTCAAGGAACGTACGTTATATGAATGGCATAATAATTGATACGAATTTCTTCTTCTATATTTTATTTTTTCGTATCAAAACGTTTATCAAGTAATTCTTTGTCGTCGATATTGTATACTTATTGGGACTATTATTTTGATTATATAGGTTGTTTTATAATATGAGAAAATAACATGGATGAGATATATAAATTTTTAGATGTAATAATATTATTTTTAAATTATTTTAATTTAAAATAAAGAAGGTTTTAATCGAATTATACACAATATTCCTTTTTTTTTTTTTAATATGTATAATTTCATGTTATGAAACAGCCTTCAATTTTCTTTATAGTGTATACTTTTATAATAGTATATAATTTTTCGTGGAAAAATTGTTACTTAATCGCTAGACAATTATCTGGATTGAATCAATTTTATAGAAATCTTGTATGTTCGATCAATTACTTCATTTTTCGTGAATTTATTAAAATTAAAAAAACCAATTTATTAAAATAAAATTGATAACATCTCGTTTTATTAATATACTTAGATTTTCGAATATTTATATTTCATTGTTATTTCAATTTATAAGAATAATCATTTTTATCATTTAAAATTTAGTGAATATAATTTTTCCATGGATGGATTAAACATAAGCTTGATATAAATTGAAATACATTCGTTCTTTCTTGTTTTTTCATGATGAAATATAAGCTCTGAATTCTACAGAGAATTGATCGAACGTACAAGAATAAAAAATCACTCTTTTACAGGATTTTCAAATGATTGATGCTCAGTTTTAATTTAATTAAACATTCGACTAACTAATTTTTTACATTTCCAGTGAATTGCTCAATATTTGGCCGGAAAAAGAAACAGTACAAGGATAAGTATCTCGCAAAACACAACGCAGTATTTGACCAGCTGGATCTGGTCACCTACGAAGAGGTCGTTAAGCTTCCCTGTAAGTACCTAACATCGTCTGTTAAAATTATTATAATAATTAAATTTATTATTAGTTATTTATTTGAATATTTGATCGATTAAATTGCGAATAAAATAAAAACATATACTTTATTAACTTGTGAAATAAATAATTTGTATAAATCGATGTCACTATTTGTTTTTTATTAATATTTTTGTAATAATTTTTCCTACAGATCCTGCATTCCAACGGAAAACATTAGTATTACTGGGAGCACATGGCGTTGGTCGTCGTCAGATAAAAAATACCATTATCGCGAAGCATCCTGATAAATATGCCTATCCTATTCCACGTAAATAGAAACAATCTTATTATTACATTTTCAAAAACTATTTGGAATATAATATTATTTGTTCAATTTTTCATTTTCAAGAAGTATTTATCTTTTTCCTTAAGAATTATTTCAATAATTTATTTCTGTTTCTTTGTTTTTTAACTAAATTACATTTCTCTTAACCATCTTTAAAATCCGAAAGAAAATTAATATTTGATCGAATCTCTAACTCTAAGAACAGGTACTAAGATTTCGTTGATTTTTCAGATACAACGAGGCCTCCACGGAACGACGAAGAGAATGGTCGCAATTATTACTTCATATCGCACGATGAAATGATGAACGATATCCATTCCAATGAATACCTCGAATATGGTAAATATTCATATCGTATTACTTCGATTTCTACCAACTTCATCATTTCTAAATCGCAGGTACGCACGAGAACGCAATGTACGGAACGAAGCTCGAGACGATCCGGAAAATTCACGAAGAGGGGAAGGTGGCGATATTGGACGTCGAGCCCCAAGCCTTGAAAGTGTTGCGTACAGCAGAGTTCGCGCCTTATGTAGTTTTCATCGCTGCTCCAGTGTTCGAAAATATCACCGATGTAAGTAACGAATATCGATCGTTAACATCTTCCCCGGGGAATCGGGTTAATTATCGTCATAAGGTCACCTAATTGAATTATGATTAATCGACTTTTGACGAGATTACGAAACTTCAACGCTTCCATTTAATTCAATTATTTAAATTTTCCCGCCAACAATTACTCGGCTGACTGGATGAAAGTATGCACGAGATTTACATTTAGAAGATACATTTCTTGAATTGGCAAAAATAAATAGGAAAGAAGAGAGATAAAGAATAAAATTATAAATTAAAAATGGATTACAATAAAAAATAATATAATATTCATAGAGTGCTATAACATCAGAATAATATTATATTGGCATTTAATAACTAGCATTACGTATAATAATACAACTAATACTATAATAATAATAAATAATAGAATATTTTTAACAGATACGTCATGAATATTTTAATATCTCTTTCAGTAATCTCCACGAATCTTTATCAAAATTGTTAATTTTCCATCAATATACAACGATACACGAGTGACGTGAAAAACAACGAACATTTTAACGAAATGTTCCAGTGCGACGGGAGCCTGGCAAGACTGGCGAAAGAGTCTGACTCGCTGAAGCAAGCGTACGGCCACTTTTTCGACCTGACCATCGTGAACAACGAGATAGACGAGACGATCGCGCAATTGGAGGCGGCCATCGAGCGTGTACACACGACACCCCAATGGGTACCGGTTTCCTGGGTCTACTGACAGCGAACCTCGCCAATTCGGCAGATCACTAACTGCAATGGCTCGTCGAACGTGAAACAGTGATCATCGAATCGCGATCCACCGAACGACCGGTCCGTTTGCGATCGTTTTAACGCGGAAACGATAATCTTCACGGCGTCGTGCGCCTTTAACAATTCACGGTGTTCGTGGGGGATTAGTATCGTGGCCGTTTCGAGGCGGGCAGCCGCGTATAAACGTAACGTCGGACCAATCGAACGAACGAATTTACCGTCGATAATTCTTCGATCGATCAACACCACGATATCGACTGGAACGCGTGACTTTGGCCGTGTGTTCATCGACTTTTTTCATTACTATTTCAATTATTCTAATTATTATATCGTTATTGTTATCGAGCGGAGAGTGGCGAAGAGACGAAACTGTTATATCACCGAGGCGTATAAATACGACAATCAAAAAAAAAAAAAAGAAAAGAAAAGAAAAGAGAGAAAAAAGGTAAAAATAAAAGGAAGAAAGGCAGAGAGAGAACAGAGGTATTTCGATTTAATTAATTAAGGCTCCATAGGACTATAATAACGTTGCTGCTTCCTCGAGATAAATAAATATAAGCAATACGATTTCCACGTGTAATCTATCGTCTCGGTTAAAATACGTTCAACGAGTTGTAATTAAAATTAAAAAAAAAAAAAAAAAAAAAGAAAAAACCGAGTTCATTTCCCCGCGAATTATAGTTATACACTCTCGATCGCGCAGTTTTCTCTCTCACCCTCTTCGCGCGTTCTTCCGCTTTTTCTATTTCATTTTCCTCTCCATCTTGTCTCTCTTTTTCTCTTTCTCTCTTTTCCTCTCTCTCTCTCTCTCTCCATTCCATAATCTTGTTTCTTGCATTTTTTCCTCCAATACATTCCTCGCGCCACGAATTTTTTAGCGCGCGTACACGAATTTATCGCTAGTTTCGTCAGTCTGTACGCAAGCGATAACAATGGTAAACGAAAAAAGAGAAAAGAAAAAAAGGAAGATAAAGGATGAATCGAAAAGCAGCAACACAGTTTACAGTTTGCTTTTTTTCGAGGATCAATCTATCGATAAGGATCATGATGAGGAACGGTCGTTCGAATGTTGACATGTACCGCTTGTACCGTTCTTGAGAAAAAAAAGAAAAGAAAAAAAAAAAGAAAAAAAAAAAAGAGAAAAAAGAAAAAAAACGATAAAAATCTGTCAATCGACTATCCGTAACCTAATAATTGCCCCCCTATCGTATTCTCTTATAACTATTTACACGAAACGAAAAGAAAAAGAAGGAAGAAAGTGGAGAAAAAAAAAAAAGAAAGAAAGAAAAACACTAGGACCGCGCTGTTCGATAGTCCGGCATTTCCGCCCGCTAAATCCCACCGTAAATAGTCAATCTTTGCTCGAGTTGAAGGAAATACACGGACTATCGTAACGGCTAGTCGTTTACCTGTAACTTTTAAGCAGTAGAAAGAAACTTCGCCGATTTCGTCTAGAGTACTTCCAACATCCAACGAAAGGTTCATCTATGAGACTTCGAGATGAACCTTCGTACGTAACAATGTATATGCGCGAGCGCTGTTCTTCCTTAGCCATATTTTCTTTTACCTTTCTCTTCTCTCTCTCTCTCTTTTCTCTCTTTCTATCTCTTTCTCTTTCTCTCTGTTTCTTTCTTGACTCGAGGATCTTCGGTTTTCTCCAGAAACTTTCCCGTTTTATTTCTTTCTCTCGCCGAATCTAGGACGCGGAGATCTCGTGCAGTTCCTCGTCGTTGTATCGTTCCTCGAGCGAAATCAAAGAGCATCGACCGGAATAATTATCGTATAAAAATAATAATAATAATAATAACAATGAATCTCGTTGCTGCTTTTTGGCTCGATGTTTCGGAGCGACGAACGAACACATCTTAGATCCCGGAAAGATCAAAGGAAGAAGAAAAAAAAAAAAAGAAAAAACGTGATGATTTTACGTTCGACACAAACGACAAAACACACGTACACACATCAAACTGTAATATCACTCGGTTCGCATTGCACCCTCGTACAAAGCGCATAATCGAATGACGAAGTAAGAGAGAAACGCGGTTTACTATACGATATTTATAACACGTAAACTCAAGTAAATAGATAGATCTACCAAATCTATATGAAATAATAACTAAACACCGTCTCGCATTAAAGGGAAATAATTTAAAAAGATAAAGGTAAAAATAAAGTTACAAAAGTCTAGTACACACGTACATACACGCGCATACACTGACAAAAATACACGAATACACGCGTAGACGCTTACATGAAAACATAACGCAAAATACACGCAACATATAATATACATATATATATATATATAAATATATATTTACATATATATAAATTATACAAAAGTTACACTTTACAACGTATGGACGAACATTAATATACATACATACACATGGACAAGTAACGCGGATTCACGAGAAACAGATTTAACGATTTAGATAATTAATTACGAGCGAATTAAAATAAAATTAATTGTGTAACTAATTAATACTAAATTATTAGAAGACTAATTAGGAGAAATTTGCATATGCAGCCCGTAGAGCGAAGAAGGAGTGAATGCGTGTACGTACGGGTATGGTGTGAATCTCTAATTGCATTTCGGCGATCTGCGTTTTTGATCGACCCTTCACGCGGCTTTGTTCAGAACTTGTTCAATTACAGCTCAACTACTTATATTTGAGAAGAAGAAGAAAAAAAATAAATGAATAAAAAATAAAAAGATTAAAAAAAGAACATTCGAGAGGAACATACGCACACACGTACACATGGCACATACGTACATGCATACCGACATACGTAAAACATATGTGCATACATTTCAAATTTGCAAAACACGCGTACACATATAGGTTTTACTACGTTCTTCCTATTCGACACACGATATTAGTCATCGAGCGTGTAATTATCCTTTAATAAACGCGATAAATACTTCGATGGCGGAGTTAAATACAAGTGAAAATAAAAAAAAAAGAAGAAATAAAAAGAATCAAACCAACAAAGAGAAATCGAAGAAAAATGCCATCGAGCGCGTTATTATACTTAGCGAGGAACGGCTGCGAGAACGTCGACAAGCAGCAGCAGGGCCCACCACAAATACGAAGACAAGTCTGAAATCATTAAAAAAAAAGGGGGGGGGAAGGGAAGGAAGGAAAAAAAAAAATGAAAAAGAACGTCGCGTGAAACTACGTGAAGGAAAGCTCGTGTCGGTATGATCGTTTTGTGTGAGTGAGAAAACTTATCCGAGACGCAAGAAGAACGAATCTTCAGTGATTTTGTAATATTTCTTATAAGTTGTAGCTGCCATATCCAATAAAATTAAGTACTATAGGTGCGCTGGGTGATTATCTGACGACGACTGTTGACGATTAACTCGATTCTAATGGTGATGATGGTGGTGTTGATGATGACATATAATGATGATGATGATGATGATGATGATGATGATGATGATGATCAAAATGATCCTACGTGCTCCTGCAAGTGTGTGTCCGCGACTTTGGATGAGTTACGCTAAGATGTTGAAAGACGACGGGTCTAAAGAAAACAATAACAAGTTCATTACAATTATGTAATTATAAGTAAGAGAAAGAGACGAAGAGTATTATAACACGTTGTTAATTGAATTAATAAAACTAGCCCAAAGTGTCTAAGTAGCTTTTGTTTCATCACCCTTCTTGTTGATCTCTTAGCCTTTCGCTGCGAGAAAACAGTATACAGGATGTTTGGATACATGTTGGATCTCGTTCAAGGATTGATAAATAGATTGACAATTGATTATCAATTGATTTTCAATTAATCTTTGATTGATTGGTCGATCGACGAATAATATCTAACTGAATTTTGTTTGAAAATTAACCGGCAATTGATCACTTTTTAACTTAAATTATTGATTGGTTATTGATTGTCCATTGATTATTCATTACTCAGTTATCATTTATTGATTGATCACTGATGGACCATTTAGTAGCCATTTGACTACTCAATAACCATTGAGGCTACTCACCTGTTGGCTACTCCAACAGTTAAACATTAAGTAATCAACATGTATCAAAAAAAAAAAAACTATTTCCTTCAACTTGTATACCAGAAACATTTATTATCCTGAAAGACATTAATTGTAAAATGAAAACTTAATGCGTGGAATTTTTTAATAATATGTATTACATTTTTAGATTTAACAATAAAACTTGTATCACTCCAAATATTTGATATAGTGAAATAATAAATTAAATTATTAGGTATGCGGGAAGTATGTGGAATGTTTTTATAAAATACAACTTAAAATTACAATAGTTTAAAATAATACTTATTGTTTTAGATTATTTTAGATAATAAAGCTTTACTTTAAACATATAATCAAATTTCGGATTAACTATTTTAAGAATAGGAAAATATAATGTGGGATAAAATTTATGAAAAAATTGTTTTAAAAAATAGTTAAACAATAATTATTCATTGACTTCTATAGGCAAATTTTGAAACATCTGTGTTATTTATTTACGTATTGCGTAGTACTATATTATAGATAGTTATATAATTGTAAATATTTATATAGTTTAAAACGCAATATTCTTAATATAAGAATTAGAAAGAATGTTATTATTAACCATAAAACTATAGTTTTTATTAATATTAAAAATCTTTATATAATTATTAACAGTATTTCAAGCAACGAAAATTTAATTAATTAAATTAAAATTATAACGATCTTTATTTGTATATTACAAATATATAAAATTTTAATAAAATTGTTACAAAAAGAAAAATAAAAACCTATGAAAATATAATCATTTACGTTAAATAATAATTAAACAATGGTTATATTGTCTATTTGTAATATTGAAAATATGACATAAAATATTTCTTTCAAATATAATATTATAATATTTAATATTTTTAATAATTTAATGATACAAATATTCTTTTAATGTATATACATATTTTATTCCTATATACAATTGTTCTGATATTGCATAATATAAGAAAAAATTGTATGTCATCGATAATTTCTTCAATATAAGTGAAAGAATGTATAATTTTCAATAATGAAAATTGTCAATAATTAAATTTTATATTATAAAATTATTATAATTTCAATAATTTAATTTTTTTTTACAATTTCATAAATGTATATTGTATATTGTCGTCACCACTTATATCACAAAAATTTATCAGATGTTTAAATACTTAAATCGATCACACAATTTAATCATAATCTATCTATCTAAATCTATTTGAAATCAATCTTAACTTTAAAATATAGTATAATAATATTTTAATAGACTAGTACTGTGATCCATATCACACTCGTTGAATATTACAATATTTGCGCATAATTTTTTTATATCACGCCAATTTTTTGATACAATTTTTCATAATTACTTCATATATCATTATATTCACAATTGTTTTTAATTACTAAAGAAAATGTATTGAAGGATTTATATAAATCTTCAATATTTCAAAGATGATCATGTATTAATACGAGAAAATGTGTATTTATTAGTAGATACAATATTGCAACACATGTGAAAATAAAATTAATACTTTTTATTATTGTATTTTAAACAACATAGAATGAATTAATAATCCTAAAGGAAAATATAATACATTTATTGCTAAATATAATAAAACTAAATATATATATATAAGATTGTACCTATTTAAACAAATAGTGCATAATGAATTTAAACACGTCGATGCTTCCGTTTCAGAGGGTGTTTCCGTGCAGCATTGTTTCTTCTGGCTATTACTGATGGTGGAATCAGCATGTCCATTTCGGAAATTTCTGTTTTGTTACACTGATTCTGATCCATAGGGAACATGTACTCCAGATCGATGTCATATCTTCAAATAAAGAAAGGATCAAAATAATTGGTAATGTAACAATTTATTTATAGTATTTGGAATTAATTTTACATTAATAATCGTTGAAATTAATTACTAATTAAAACTGATTAACAATAATTGATAGTATTTCCGGTAATATCATACAGAGAATTGCACTGAGTAAATATAATAGATTATGTAAGATTTTAGAAAAATTTTTCGTCTTATCTCTTCTATTATTATATTCTCCTGATATAAAATTAAAAATTTGAAAAGAAATTTTAAACAATTGTTTTTCTTAAAGATTTTCTTTTTTTGTATATAGGAGAACATAATCTGATAAGAAGTAAAACGTGAAATTTTTTGAGAATTATTTGAATGACATAGAGAAATCACAATTTATAGTACAATTAAGTATATTAAAACAAAAATTTAATTTTATTTAAACAATTCATTTTATTAATAACTGTGTAGTTCCAACATTTCCTGAGAAGATGGCACCACCAATCAAGCTGTATTATTTCACTGTCGATAAAAAGTACGAGAAGTTTCAGCACTTTTCAAAGAGATGGCACAACTAGTCAAAGACCACAAAAAAAATTATTTTTATTTTTATTATAATTTATTTTATTTTATTTTTTTTTTTTGTTTTTCTTACACTTTTTGAGAATATAACAAATTAAAAAAATAAATAAAAGAGCTAATACATTAAATTCTAAAATATTTTATCATGCTATCTCTTCTTCAATTATATTCTCCTATTACAAAATTGTAAGTTTGAACAAAAATTTGTTCTGCCAGAAATTTCAATTTTGTATTAAGAGGTAAGATTCAAAAAAATTCGAAATATTTCTCACACCTGACAATATTTCATAAATAAATATTTCATGAATTCCAAAACTAAATGTCCCAAAATATATTCATTCCTTCGTTCTTTCTAGAATTTCTTAATTAGGATTTCTAAAATATTCTGAAGATCGTAGAAAATTAATTTAAAAAAATGACAAATTTATTAATGGACAAATTTACTTGCTAAAACAACGAAGCAAACCTGTCAGAATCTTTCAAGCTTTCACTTGGAATATTCTGGATTCTATTCTGGAATGAATATTTCATGAGCCTACATGTGTGGTGTTAGATATCCATCGTATTAATTCAATTCTCGCACAGGTTCAATCGTCAGTTATTCACGTTTACGAGAAATAGGATCGTATTGTTACTCACCTGGGCAACTTCTCGCGTAGATAAGAAATAACGTTAGTTCCAAGACTCGGCTCTCGGCTCATGATGAAGCTCGATAAGTATCGAGGAGTTTTGCTTTGTTCCGCACAATGCATCAACAATGCCCAAGATTTATAATCCGAATCTAGTACATACGTATTGTACACTCCTTCATCTGTAAAATATGAGTATCATGTGAGAATTCAAAATTTTTTATATTTTAATTGATTATATTTGTTTTTCTTTTATGTGAGAATTTATGATTCTTCTGAAAGAATCGTTAAATGTTAGATTTATAAAATATGAAGCATTTCTAACATCTCTGATTATGAATATACATCATAATATAACATTAATTTCATCAAAAATTAATAAAAGTTTTAAAACTTATGAATTTGACAATTTGATAATTTTATTGATAAATAAAAATTTTTACTTTTATGAAATAGATATTATGCATATCTTTTATGTAAAATATAACACATAATTGATTTTTTCCAGTATATTCAAGTAATAATATTAATTATATATAATTCTATCAGAATGAAATATCTCAAAAGAGATAAATCAAATATAATTCATCTTAAATCGATTGAATAGAAAATGAACACGTTACTATGGAATAGAAAAAGAAGAGAAGTGGGTGAACTAGATAAGTATAGTGTATAGAAATGAAAATATAACATTATATTGGACAGCATAAAAATAATGTATAATGCTATCGGTAGTTTCCGGCTGTCAGTCGTATCTTTCTAAAAGAAGATTTCGTCTACAGCTTACAGCTTATATTTGCATTCATAAAATATGCATTACGTATTATAGAATCATTATTTTTGCATATTTTCTTAACCAGAAACAAAGGACTATCTACATTTACATATATTTATTCTTCTAAAAAGCAGCAACTATTTTAAGCATTTTCCATTGAAAAATATGATATAAATAAATAATCATATGTGAAATTTCAAGTAATATTTCTTAATCATTTTAAAATATCTGATATATTGATTATACTTGTACTATAAATGATCAAGCTGATTTCTTATCTCTCAAAAAAGTAAATTATATTAAGTATAATTGACGTATATTTCTTTTTTCAAAAGATATCATTTTACTATTTTCCTCTAAAAAGAAGAGGTAATCTATGAGAAGATAATTAAACCCTATTTTTGGGTTGGTTATCAGCATCATATATGATACTTTCTGTATCAGTATCCTTAATATAATTGGATGAAATATATAAGGCTATTTTTAACTCAATAAATGCTCCGCTATATTTTATTTTTTTTAAAATAATATAAAATACTCATTTTAATAAAATTAATAATATTTCGTATATATTAATCATCTACATTCAAACAATAAATGACAATTTCCGTTAATAACAGAATTCTTCCATTAATAATAGAATTTTATTAATATTTACAGATATTAACATTGACTAAATTCACAAAATTATTACATTTTAATTTTCCTTACCTTGTACAGAGTAGATGGGATCCTAAATTATCCAAAAGTTTATGCAAAATTTAACAATTTAATTAAAATCTTATAATCGTACACGTTATGATATATCTTTAATTTATTAAAATTTTCAATTTGCATAGGTTTTAAAAAAAAAAATTCGAATAAACACCAATATCCAAGAATATTTGAGAATCGAATCGAAAATTTCTACTTACACGGATACTCGGCGTGCACCCAATGTGCAGGCAGTTCAGGGGACGGTATCTTCCAGGTGATATTGCCGACGAGTTGCTCATTGATAGGATCGTCTGTGAAGCTATAAGTGAAATTCATTGTAACCTCGGTGCTTTCCGGGGAAATCGACAATTCGGCTCGCATGCATCTGTAAGCGAGGGCCTCCTCGGAGCTTGCATAGTACTGCACTATATACCACGAACCGAGGAACTGGAAGAAAACGCGTGCCCTTTATTGCCGCATAGGAGGAAACGTGTCTTCACGGTTAATCCGCCAACTTATCCACGCCTTGTACACTCTTCTTGTTGTTCGCGTTGCAATGTTAATCGAAACGCCTAGTGCTCTAATGGACTTGTGCTTGGGAGTAAGTTCTCGAGGAAAATATGCATGTAGATATATATGGGAGACGGATTACTAAATGCATTCCACGAGGAGAGATGTAATTAAATTAATCGTGTTAATGGCAAGAGATGCCATTAATTCAACATTGTTGTTTCATTAGACGTATTTTGAACTATTTCTATATCATTATTTCTGAAAGGATATTTTTGTGCAATTACGTAGATTTTAGATTTATCAAATACATATATACATCTTATTTTTATTCTAAAAGTAGATATACTCGATAAATCGTTTATTAAAGTTCTACATACGAAGAAAGATAAATGTGATTGCAAAAGTTTCTTTAGAAAAGAGGGTTTTTCTTTCTCTATTAAGCATTTAAGGCTTCATGCGAGGTTCAGACTGTGTATAGACGAAGCGAAATAGGGTAGATATATGCACGGTGAAAAATAGAATCTGAAGATCAATTTTATTTTCTTTATATGAAAGAAAATCTATATCTATTTATATTTTTATTTCGATAAAAATAATTTCCCAATTTTAATACACGTGGTTTTATTATTCGTTATCGAATATTTAACCCTTAATCTTCTCTATTCGTATGAAATAACTTTTGTATTTCGAACGAAAGCGATAGATGGTCTATTGTACGAGTGATTTATGCGAGAGTGGAAAATTCGGTATCCCAGTCCAGTGTAAATGCTGCAGAGAGGTTCATCGGTGTTTACGTGAGGCAGGTCATGCAATCGTTGCCGCGGACTGTCATTTAGTTTGGCATGCAATGCAAAACTATCTCCCTTTCTACCTCTCGTGTATTCATCCTCTTGCACGACGATCCATCTCTGTCTTGATTATCATTATTTCACCTCCATGTCGATATTAACACGTTCGTGAACGAAGGATGAAAATTCATTCGTTGTTGATTTTTTCCAAGCAAATATTCGAAACGTGTTTTCTATTTTTTCATTTCTTTTCTTTTAATAATTTTGATTGATACAAGAAGTTAGATAATTTTTCGAATCCTCTTTTAATCCTTCATTGTGCCGTTGAATAGAGAAACTTGAATATAACAATCATTTCAGAATTTATTTAATGTGAATTCTATGAGATTAGTACTGTCAGGAAACATCGATGAGATAGTGTGTATCTAGAGTTTGAAAATTGACTAAGAATAAGTATCGCGTCAGTGGTTTTTGGGTTATCAATGAAGCTGAACGATTCAGTTCATTGCCTATCTGAAAAGAGAATTCCAAGGTTAGAATAAGAAAAAATAATTATCTCGTGTATTATCAGTCAACAATAGTTTACTATTGTAAATAAGAATCTAAGTTTGCGAAATGTTTCTTTTATATTTCGGAAACTAATAGATTTTCAACAAAAGCATTAAGAAATTATAAAAAAGAAAAAAATCACACAATGAAGAGTAGATCAATTTTTGTTTTAAAAGGGAAAAGAAAGAGATGAAAGTAATGAAACTTTTTCCTAATTTCATTTATCACATTTCATTTATCCTTTTATTATCTCTGTAAAAGTTGATCTCTTCCAAATAATTATTATTATTAATCTATCAGTACTCTAATGAAAAAAATCAACAAACTCGTAGAAATAAATAAAATCAAAGATCAGTTCCCAATAATTCCTATATTTAATGCAAATAAGATGCATTAATTTCAAGATCGTAATTAGATATAATGATAAAATTTCCAAAATTAAAAAAAAAAAGAGAGAGAAAGATAAGATTCAATCTAAAATAATAAATACAACGGAAATATACAGAAAGGTGTTCAATGGAAGCGAGCAGTTTTATATGCACACAAAGTAATGTCCGAAATAGCCTTCCTTTAAACACGCATAAAGTTCCAAAAATAAATTGCATGGAGTCTTCCTTTGAAAGAAACTCGCGATATTTTACGCGAGGTCCTTGTCTTCCCCAACTGTCTTCCCAATCTTATAGAAATATAAAATCCCTGAAAATATCGATTCTCAAAATTGTTCCGAGTCCAGTTGTTTTATTTAAAAAAGGGAGAAAAATGTTTAAAAGAATGATATAAAAATATCAATAAAAGACTGTTCTACGCTTGTAATTAATAATAATTCTCGATATTTATGTTAATCGCCATTAATCATTAAAATCACAAATATTAACGAATATCAAGCACTTTATCTATTTTTACATCGATGACATGACAGGCAAGTTGAGAAACACTGTTGGAAACACGAAAATTACAATGAAGTTTACGTTCGACTAAATTTCTTCCATCAAATATCGGAGAATTTCGTTTAAACGAATCTCGTAGACGCTAAACATCTTTTGTGATGTTAAAATCATACCGCAATGCCACGAGGAAATTGTAATTCCTGTTATTTTCATTCCAATCGAGGAGAATTCAACAAACGCGTCCCAATTGCGCTCCCTGCAATTATTATTATATATTCATCGTGCATATTGATCGGATATCCGTCGTGATCGTCTATTTGTGAAATCAGAATATCAACGAGATACACGTAACCCGATGTTCAATGATTCTGTCGTAGCAATTAGGGAAAATTCACCAGTTGATTATCTGCATTAACATGTCGCTAACTTGCTATATTTGATCACAATGAAGCTTCTCGCTGTCCAAGATGATATCAAGAATCGTTATAGTACTTTCCTATCAATTTATTACGCTTTGAATCTGTATTTTTCCTGATTAATCTTTATTCTCATTAATTCTGGATTAATTAAAAAAAACATAAATCGATTTTAGAAAATTGATCTTCAGATTTTGTAACAATAGAATCATATTTAATATGATTATATTGATTTTTTTTTATTGTATACAATCATACTTTTCACTGTTACGCTATTTAAACAGAAAAACAAATATAACAATTCTTCAAAATTATTAATAAAATGAGAGAAATAAACTAAGGAGACATCATATACGTTACCTATTCCCATTTCCATTTCATTTTCAATCATCTATTTACAACAAGCACATTGATCCTAATTGAACCAAACTAAAGATCACAAAATCAACAAAAACCAGCACAAACCCGCACTGCAAATGTATAAATTCCACGAAGAATTCATGGACGAAACAAAACAATAACGAAAAAACAATGACCATGCCGCGAGAAAACGTACCTCGGATATGTCAAAATTTCTGATTCCCTTTACTTTGGGACACTTGGTCTTGTCCTCCCGCCTCTTCCACGTAGCGTCCACGCTATAGCCTATGAGGAACAGTAGCGCTATTATCGTGGAACAGAATCTCGCACGCTTCGTTCCGGGCTGCATTTCTCTCGGTCACATTCAACCTCGCCTCTATCCGGTTGGCACACACGCGGTGCTTCTCTTACTTCTTCGCTCGATAGGTTCGCCTGGTCGACTAAAGGCCACCGAGCCGGACAGAATGAAGAGCGGACGCGCTCATGGCTACCACTATCTTGACAAAACCGAGAGGGGGTGGCCACTATCACGTTCCTCCCTTCGCATTCTTCCACTCTTCCCGTTTTCAATCGGCAACTTGTGTCCGCACGTCACGCGTACGTACGATCCTCGTAACTGGCGCCAGCCTAGCCTCCACCAGGACTTTGTTGATCGTAGGCGTGATCGCCGTCACGGCTAAAGAAGGGCATCGACTGTTAGACCACCTCGTCCCGCTTACTATCCTATATACGAGGCTCTTCGCGGTTTTTTATTACACGACGCTCCGTGTGTTCAAGGTAAACCGCGAACAATGTTCGCCGGAGCTTTATATCCGGTCCGGTGAGCAACGGTGATCGATATACGCGTGCATTTCGTAACCGAGATAGTTTTATTGGATTTTCTTTCTGAACGAGTGAGGAGAGAAAATTTTTATTCCGTTAAAATACGCGTAATTTCGTATCTAGAATAAATGATTTGAAAAAGGGTATTGGAATAAGTGTAAAATCTTTTGCAGAATAATGTTCTCGCTTTGAGATTGAAATTAAATGTTAGTAAGAAAAAAAAAATTATGTAAGTATGTATATATATATATCTAGATATGTGATATAAATTATATTCCATTTTAATAAATTTTCAAAATTTGACCGAATATTGTAGTATGATTTGTAAAGGTATGTTTAGTTTTATGTAGAAAAAATAATATTAAATTTAAAGAATTAAAATTCAGTCCATGTTTTCATATTATAAATATTTCATATGATATGACTAATATAATAAAATTTTCAGTATGGACAATATCTTCACTATTTTGAATGATAGGATGATTAGATATTAATACAAATTAATATTATACTTATAAAAGAAATAAGATATGAACAAAAATGAATTTTTTTTTTTTAATTTTCCTATATATTAAAATTATTAATTTAAAAATATTTGAAAAATTTACTTAAAATTAAAAAATAATAAAATAATTATGTTAATAAAATAATATGTTCAATAAGAGTAATTCATTGCATGAAAACAGTCTTAAAAGAATTCATTAAACGCATCAATTCATTAATCATAATATTTTTTCATTGTGATAAATGTATCTTAATTGCCATATAAATTGACGTACATTTAATTAATATGCATTTTTAGACTTGTATATTATGTTCTTCTCTTTCACGTTCACTATTCAAGAATCGTTGTCAATAAATAATTCAGTGACAACAGTAACAGTTCACTGAATAACTTCGACATACCATCTCGTCGCACGAAAACGTGTTTGAAATAAATCATGTTTCATTTATATGATTCATGAAATACATGATGTAATATTACAAGTATTTTTTCAAATAGTTTGTACAATTGTTCAAGTTAAATTCCCACATCTGTTTCCCATATTCCAAAATTGGTTTATTTTTTTATCAAGGATAACTATGAATCATAATACAGAAAGATTGAAAAGGATTATCTGTGTTCAAACAATTTTGAACTTTCCTATATCTTTATTTTCATGACTAATATTTCCAAAGATTGACAATAACCTTATAGAATAGCGAATAGTCCAGAATGGTCATAAAGAATTAATGCATTAAATGTTGTCAAAGATAAACATTTTATCGATATGTTTATCGATAATTCGTATTATTTTACTTTGCAAATTTATAAAAAATAATTTTTTATTCAAATATAATAAAAAAGTACAAGAGATAATAGAAACGTCTAAAATGATTTTAAAATGAGTATATATAATACTAATTTAACGAGAAAGATACGCGCCTTATCATTTAAGTTTTTTTATCGAACATCCTTTTCCTTTGAATTGTAGTTGGAATAAAATGATTAATGTTATAATTATATAAGTGTAAAAAAAGAAAAAATTATCATATATGAAAATATTATATAAGGACACAATAGCATAATTAAAAATGAAAAATATATTTCATTTGAATAAAAAATATTTGTTACATTTTTAAATATATTTAATTAAATGCACTGTATAATCACGATTTTAATATGGTCCACTTTATGAATGATCTACAATATGTTATTGTACATGTAAAATCATTTCCATGGAGGTTTAATTTTCTGTTGCTCTCCTTTTATGGATATCTTTTGTGAGATTGGAATGAATTCACTAGTTTCCTAAGTTTATAATATATAAGGAAAATAAAATATAATATTAATTAATTATTTTAAAAAAACAAAATAAATTTACTTACTTTTGATACAGATTGCCATTCAATATGATTTTCATCTCTAATATCACATTCCTTTCTCAAATAATGTTTTCTTGGTACTTCTCTACATGTTAAAGATGGACTAGAAATACTTCCCGTAATTTTTGAAAATTCTTCATTTGCTTTCTGCATTTCAGCAATCTATAAAATATCAAATCTTAAATTATTTATATATGTGTTAAAATCAAATAGAACTAACCATTTTCACATATTTTCGGAGATCATCTTTTGATTCTTTTCTACTACTTAATGGAGTTTCATCAATTGATGTATTCATACATTCATTTTGATCACAAAACTTTCTTATATCTGATACGTGCGAAGTTAATTTTATTGGTTCTTGAGAAATCTTTGTATAACAATTTGGCATCGATTCAGATTTTTTCGGACTTCTTAATTCGAATAATTTTTCAGCATGAATTTTTTGAAGTGGTGTCAAATTTTCCATATTTCCACCTATAAATATATATTAAATATATATTAAGCAAAATTAATGATAATATTGTATAAATAATAAATTGCAGTGATTCTACCTGATATAATTTGTAAAGCTTGTTGCCATTGATTTTGCATTACTGAGTGAAGTTGTTCTGCAAGCTGAGATTTAGTAGCACGTTGAGAATTAAGTTGCGATTCTAAGAACGACGACTTCTGTAAAGCTTCTGCTAATTGAAGCTCACATAGTCTTTTTTCTTCTTTATGTTTTTCTTCCAATAAATTTATTTCTAATTTATGCCTAAATATAATTGGTGTGAATTAATTTATGAAATGTTTTATTTCTTTTTAAATTAGTATGAAAATATAAAAAACATACTTATCTATAATATCTTTAATTTTTCTAGCTGCACATTCAGCAATAACTTGTTGTCTAGTTTTTAATTCCTCAAGAAATTCTGATTCAGCAACATCAAGTTGAGTTTGAAACTCTTGCAATTTAACTTTTACTACTTCATCAACTTGTTTTTGATAAATTTCTTGTAATTCACACCTAATTTTTTCTTTTTGCTCTGTAAGAAATCTTGTTTCGTCTCTAGCTAATTTCTATAAAAATTATCGCAAATTAATATTTATAAATTCCAAAAAGTATTATTTATTTTATTACCTCAGCTTTTTTGACATCATCAAGAGTTGAAAGTAACGCCACATTCTTTTGTTCTAAAATTGAATTTCTACCATTTTCTTCTCTTACTTTCAATTGTAAGTTTTCTTTTTCTTGTCTAAGTACAATCAATTCAGCCTCACAAGTATCTAATGCTTTATGAATAACATCCATTTCATTTCTAACTTCTCCACCTTTTAATCGTTCCTTTCCTAATTCTTGTTGAAGAGTCTTTAATGTTTCTTCAGATTGTTGATTTTTTTCTAATAATTTATCATATTCCATTTTCAATTTTTCATATCTATTTTCCGCTTCTTGTACAAATGATTTATAATTTTCCAATTCGTCGGCATGATTTTTTAATAATTCTACTTTTTCTTTCATTGCAATATCATTTTTTTCCTTATATCCGGCTGCAAGATCTAAAGCTTTTGATAATTCGCCTTCACATCGTTTAATTTGTAATTGAAATTCTGAAATCTCTAATTGATGTTTTTCTATTACATTTTTAAAATTTGTTTGTAAAGCACTGTATTCATTTTCCAATATATGCACTCTTTGTTTTAATTTAGACCATGCATTATGAAATTGTGCTATTAACTCATTCTTTTCATTATCTACTCTAAGCGCTACTGCAACTTTTTCTTGTTGTTCTAACAATCGTTTTTGGAGTTCTTGAATTAAATGTTCACAATGCTATAAAAAATATATTAATGAAATATCTTATAATTAAACATATTTATTAATAATAAACTTTCATATACCTCTCGTCGAAATTTTTCTTCTTCTAATTTAATTCTATGTATTTCTTCTTGTGTTTTGTTACCATTATTTTCCCAAAAATCTGATAATGACAAAAGTCTGGGATTTGCTAAAGTTCTTCTATAAAAAGATAAAAATAGGACCATATTATTAATTAATAATACTAAATTTTTTACATTAATTATATATAAATATTTATAATAAAATTATTATAATAATAAATACCTTGATAAAAAATCTGTATTTGTTGAGGCATGAGCAATATTTCTAACAAGTGGTGCATCACATGTTTGTTTTATATGTTCTAAATTTCCATTTTGTTGTTGTAAACTTTTGTAAGGTTCTGGCAAATGCAATACATTATATTCTGTACCTTTTGTTGATGTTGCAGTATTGCATTGTGTTGATTCATCATGCAATGAAGCATCTGTCTTTTTATGCATATTACATATTTCAGTATTATGCACATTCATTGAATTCATATTATTTACATTATCTATACTTAAAGAGATTTGTTGAGTACTTATTTCCTTATTTTGTACATCATTTGCTTTTGCAATTGATTTATCAATACTGCTTAAATTTGTATCTGTGTGTTCTACTTCTCCACTCTTTGAAACTTGACTTTGTTCCCATGTTTTAAATTCTGAGATCATTTTATCAGTCTCATTTATATGGAATGAATCACAGTATGGTAAGGATATATCAGCAAAGATATCAGATTTTTTATTAGATTTTATTGATAAAACATCATGACATTCATTTGAATCTTGTGTTTTAAATTCCAATCGTCGATTTACAGAATTTTTATATATATTATTATATCCTTTTTTAAAAGTGTCATTACTATCATTAATTAATACATTATTTTGTTCCTTAAGACAATGGTGCATAGAAACCCTGTTTATCCTTTTTGACAATTCTAATTCAGTAGCCTCCATCTCTTGAAGTAATTCATCAACTTCAGAGAGTTCCATTTCTGGTATGTTAGTTTTAGAACTTGATTGTGGTTGTTCTGTTGTGCTAGGTAAAGTTGAGGTAGATGGTATTGAACGCAATTGATTGACAGAAGGCTTAACATATATATTATCTGTATTTCTACAATTAACTGGATGAGAATAAGTTTTCCCTCCAGAAGATGTAACATTAACATGCGGAAAACCCACATTGCAAGCAGAAGAAACCACCACAGAGGATTGGGATATTAAAGTACCATGCTTATTTTCATCATGTTTATTAGCATTAGTTACGTTAGTAGCCGTAGACACGAAAAGATGATTGCCCAAGTTTATATCATTTTGACAAAAATTAATATGGTTTGGCAATGAATTACCATTAGGGGTTGATGGAACAGATAAGGATTGACGAGGTTTTATAGGTGTGTTTTGTAAGCTACAGTTCTCACTTACAGAAAGTTTAGTTTTAGGTAATGTCTGCCTAAATTTGGCAACTGAATTATTTTCAATTTGTGAATCCAATGAATTATTTAGAAAAGTAACATCTAAACTAGTGTCTTTGGATTCAATAGCAGAAATTCTGCTTTCTAATGATTGCATATGCTCCACAAGTTCTGATATTACTCCAGTTTTTTTACTACTATAATTTGTTTTCATTCGATCAGAACTAATATCAGATTCTGAAGATGACGGTACAAGGAATAGGTCAGGTGGAATTAAGAGCAAAACATCTGTATCATCAGAATCACTCATCATCCATTTAAATTTCCTTTCACCAAAGCAAATCAAATCCAATTATTGTGTGCTCCCAACAAATTTATATGTATACAGTATTTACACAATATTTTATACATCCCTCCACAACAATAAGCAGTGTAAACAAAAAATTGAATTCACTACCTTTTTATTCATTTAATATTAAAAGAAGAATATAAACTTCAATGGTACAAATAATTTAGCGTTCTTAAGCGATTGTCACTCATTTTTTAACTTTCATTTTTCTATCAATTTTAATTACAATAAATAGATACACTTTAAAAACTCGTAAACTAACCAAATAAATGTTCGAAGAATGTAAATAACTATCTCTACTGTATTTAAAATAAAAATACGTTAATTCGTTACCAGATGGCAGCACAATGAACTTTAGAAGTTGATTTTTAAATTATAAATACATAAATTCATCAATAGATGGCAGCACAATGAACTTTATAGGTTCATCTATAAATTAGAAATGCGTCAATTCACTACTAGATGGCAGCACAATGAACTTTAGAAGTTCATTTCTAACTTAGGAATACGTAAATTGTAGACTACTAGATGGCAGCACTATGAACTTTAGAAATTTATCTCTAAATTAGAATTACGTAAATTCATCACTAGATGGCAGCACAATGAACTTTAAAGATTCACCCTTATATAAAATATCATCTTAAATTAAATAAGCTTTATTTATTTATTGCAGACATTAAAAATAAGAAAAAATTAATAAACAATTTATATATTTTATCAAAAATAAATAAATTTAAATGAAATATTTGTTTTATAACTCTTTTATAACCGAATAATTCTAATTAAATATTTAATTTTTTTATTTATAAAGCTTTATTTTTTTTTTTCCATTTCCACTTTCTAAATTATGAAAAATAAAAGAAGTATCATAAATTTACATTACATATAAAAGAAAATAATATTGAAAGTATTAATAATATTAAAAATTTTTCATCCTCAAATATTTTTAATATAATGTACTCTTACACATGAATAATATTTTTCCATATTTGAATAAATAAAAAGAATTAATAAATTGGAGAAAAAAAACATAAAATTATTTTTTTTATATCAAGAAAGACTACAATAACATTATTTAATTAATTCCATTTCACACACATAAAGCAAAGATGTTTCGATTCAATTATTACAATTAACATATCAAGAAACGTTACGAAAGGGATTAAATAATAATTAAAAGCGTTTAAAAATATAAAAAAAAAAATACATTATAAAATCTCCAATACTGTAATAACAATTAATTAACTCGTATTAAAAAAAACTATAAACACAATAATTCCACGCATTTTTTCATATTTAAATATGCGAAAGAGAAAAATTATATTATAACAAAATATTCGAAACAAACAAAAATTAAAAAAAAAAAACGATCTCCCTTTTCCAAAGGAATTATTTTTCTTTTTTTTTTTTCACCTTCCTGAATAAAATAAATTTCGCTCCGTCCAATGCAGAAACGCGTAAACGTGCACGGAATCCGTTCATTCGCGGAAACAACGGATCGTTCGAGGAATCGTCGACGTTCAATTTGTTTGCGATTAGGGAACGATAATAATCATCGTGTTCCGTTGTGCACGTTGTGGAAAACGGGGCTATATTGTGGGAACACGGGGGATAATCCCTTGGAAAAATGCAGATTGCGCGATTCCCGATGTTCGAGAACGAGCTTCGAATCTATTTGGGGAAGTTCAGTATGTGGGGCAGGATTCCGAAGCTGCGTGGAATATTACCTCGCGATTAGGTATCGAATTCGGGGTTACCAGGATTCGATTCGCATTGATCCCCTGTTCTATAGAACAGTTTCGTCGCGGTTTTTCTATCTGAGGAAGTACAACACCCATTAACCTCGTTCCTTCGACAAAGCTATAGCGAATAATAAAATGGCAATCGTTTCTTTTCCTCAGTTTCTTCTCCAAGTTGTAGATTAAGGGGTGTAAAAGAGAGAGACGTTGTTATGGTTAGAGTTTGGGAACGATCGATTTACAGCTAACGAGTTTCGTATCGAATTACCTTGCAATTAACTTTTTGATCAATCAATCGATTTGATTTATATTCCGATTCTTCTATTCAATTCTTTTTTGGGAGGAAGAAAAAATAACTCTCTTGTTAATTGTAGAAAGTAATTGTTATATTTTGCAAATTTTTGAAGCAAGGAAAATAGGAAGAAAGATCTGTTTTGATCTGATTCAGATGAAACACGTTAAATTTTTTTTGAAAAAATAACTAAAGTACTATGCAATCATAATATTTTATTCCTTATTATTCCTCACATCTGCATTGTTCATTATTTAATAGAAGGGAAGAAATAATATATTTCTACTATATAATAATATATAACAATATAATTTGTATTACAAAATCTTGATAAATAGCTAAAACAAGTAGCACAAATGCAACATTCTGTAATTACTTAATCATTTTCTTATTTGTGTATCTCTCGAGCAAATGAAATTTATTTTTCTATTAAACAGGACTCTAACAGAGGAACGAGATTGACGTGTAAATATTACAGTACCTGTATAATGATGGACCCTCTTGATTCTACGTTTCTTTCTTCTCATTATTCCCTCCATATGAGCCAGAATGAGTTAGGATGAATAAAAGCAGAGACCTATATTCTACGAGGTTATCGTTAACCTCGTGGGTCTGATACACGCGTTAAATATAGTTGACGCGCGCTATTATGTGTCTATGAAGCACAAACGATTCCTTTCTATAACCCCTGACATCGTTTTTTTTCAACGGAATGTATAACCATCAAGAGTTTTTTTTCCCCCCCTCTTTTTTTCAGCGAGAAGAACGATATGCGGGTCGATCGATCCGATCAACTAGTTCAACTACTTTTGTTATATACGTTAATGTTTCTCCAAGTTTCTGAAGTTGTCTGTCGTCTTGTCCTATCGGAGGATTGAATCATTGATTCATCCTCGATTGCGAGATGGAGGCTGGAAACGGAGACAATTTCAGTCCAAGCGTTTGTTCCTTTTGATAAAATATTTTTAACAAACTATCGACAGATAACGCTTAGAATAAACTGGTTATAAATATCGTATATTTTATTCGATGCAAATTCTTCCGATTTTTATGTCTCCTTTTTAAAACAAATTTTCTAAAATAAATTAAATCTTAAAAATTAAATTTTTAACAAGTTGTTTAATTAAAATAATAAGAAAGATTCTTACAATAATAAGGAACGTTCAAATATCTTTAAATAACATCTCAAAACTTAGCATAAACCAATAAATCAATTGGGTTATTTGATTCTTGTTATTCTGTCCAACCGTAAACAATTAATTCCTCGATTAATGGACTCCGTCTTTTAATCGTTTGACTAACCTTTACTTCCACATCTCTCGATACACAGATTTATTTTAAAGAACAAAGGATAGTTATCCAAAGAGAATAATCGGTGGCTTTCACGCGAAACGAGCACGCCTAAAGTCTAAGCACGATCTTCTACACCCACCGGTTGACCAAGATTCGATGGATCAACATTTCGCCGTGTTTACCGGGGCGGAAGATGACCATTTCGAACGCGTTCGAGTATGACTCGTGTACACTTAACTCGAACGGGCGGACTTATTCGAGGGTTTCTATCGCGGTCGATGCTCCAAATCTCGAATTCACGTCAACGGTGACGTTAATGTATGCCGATTATCCCACGAGATCGGTAAAGTCCAACCTATCGTGATAAAATTACCACTTACTTACTTGTTTTACCGTTCCAGGTGACCGCTTTAGAGCACATCTCTCTTGGGAAATTATAAACACCAAATTATCGTGTCGTCCATTGATATGTAACCGTGTAACGTTTATTCTTCTTGTAATTTTATTTTTATCATGAAAATTTTCCACTGGTCTCCCCTCGATTTTATAATAATTGGAATATTCCTTTTTAAACGTCCGAATCGATGATTCTGAAAACAATGTTGGATAATAATAGACTGGATTGATAATTACGCGATTAAAGATTATTCCTCGGACAATTCTCGACAAATATCTCGTATTATACGAGGCACAAGGAATAGGGGAGGACGGACAAAGGAAGGACGAGTGTCTGTTCGGCAGACAGGACGAGATTTGACGAGGATCGCCAGATCGCCTTGGAGTACCTTTGATCCGGTGTGCAATGGTCAGCAGACGCCTGTACCGGGTTGAGAAAGTACAATCGATAAGTTCGTTGGCCGATCTTCTTTTCCGGGGATAACTACCACTCGGTTTCCTGCTGGACGAGCAGTCTAACAGAAGTGACCCACGGTGCCAGGAATCTTCCGAACGGCCGATCAATAATCCACGGGCCTGGATGAGAGGAGAGAACATTGACAACGCCGTGGGAAACGGCTGATAACTAATAACTCGAGGGGCCCTAACGGGGTCGATGCCTTTGAATCGGGTTGGGAAAGGAGAAGAAAGCAAATTTAACCCCCTTTATACTCTGACGTTCCGCGCTGTCCATTCATTCGCAATGGCAGGCCATCGGATACCTTCTCGATTCAGCCAATGTTTGATACGTTTTTTATCTGCGTACAATGTCAATCGTTGCATCCTTCTTTTTAATTCTGCATAGAATTTTGGGGGAAGTAAGGAGTAAGGTAAAAGATAGATTTGAATAATTTAAATATTACACAGTGATAATTTGAAACGAACATGTAGAATATCTTTGTTTGAACGTATTTCTTCAAAGTTCGTAGATATTAATAGTTTAGTTTTCTTGTGTTGTGTTTACTCTCCTCTTCCAAGAAATTTTCAAATATATTCTAACTCTCTTGTTGTACTGCTTTGAACGTGATAACAGAAGGCAAACATAAATATACAAATCTAAAATTTGTCTATGTCCGTGAACACAAAAGAGCGAAAGTTCAAAGTAATACGTTTCAAAGAACGTGTATTCAACTTCAAAAATTGTATTATACCCGAAAAATTGGTAACTTCTTCGTGAAATAATAATTTCTTTTTGCAACTTCGTTACTCGAAAAGAGGATAGGAAATTTCAAATAGGAAAGCTTTTGAGAATAATAAAATATTTAATTATAACAATAAATAATAAATTATAACGATTTAAAATTAATTCTAATCTGCTTTACTTATCTTTAATAATTAGATCGAGAAAGTTTCACGAATTTATAGAAAATTCATACGATATGCAAAATAAAATAAGGAAAGTATTATAATATTTCAATTCTTCAAACATATCTTTCTTAATTCTTAAACTAAATCATCCTCCTTCCTTCACCCTTCAAATTTTTATTATATACCACTCCATCCCCCAATATCAATCGATTAATTCATCCCTAATCACATCTTCTGAAATTCACGTAACCAAATCTTCCCCCCGATAACGAACTATGTACTTGTAGCATACTCATCCCTTCCCTCTTCACTGCTCGACGGCGTACAAGTTCAATAACGTGGCCGCACACGAACATTATGCACGGGTACAAAGTAGGTTTTTGGTAACGTGATAGATTGTCGTGTAACTACGCGAAAAGGGCGTTATCGAGGGCCGCGTTGGGCGCAAGGCTCTTGACACCACTGAAAGATAACCAACAGCCGAATAGCCCCGAGTCCTGACGGGCCGGATGAAACTTAGATCACTTGCCTGCCGTTCGTGAAGATAAACTCCCCGAGATAAACTCGAGGATCTTGGAAAACCGCGGCAAGACCGATGGTTTACGCTGTCTCCGCACTGCATCGAGACTCGATTCTCCGTTTCGCTCGCCTCCAATTCCCTCCCTCCCTCCCTCCCTGGCTGGCTTCTCGGCTCTGCTGCACCCTCTGGGTGTCCTCTTCTCGAGATCGGCATCCGTGTCTCTTCTCAGAGATGCATCCACTCGCTGTAGATTCGTTTCTGCATCAGCTTTACCCATTCCGTGAGAAACTGTCTCGCATCAATCCCCTCTCTCGATTATTTTATTTATTTGTCCCGACGTTTCTTGTCATCACAGGAGCGAGAAAATATGTATTTTTTTATGTTTATTGATTTTTGATAAATGAAAAAGTTAGGTATACTTTTACTTAATTGGCTAAAAATGAATTATAAGGTTGTAGATTTCTAGATCTTTTTTGGAAAAATTAATATAAAATAGTAAAGTGTTGGGAATAATTTAAAGTGGAAGGAAGCAGAAGTGAATTTCAAATATTGATAAATTGTTTCCTCGAGTAATAACAAATTTGAGAATTTGTCGATGAGCAAAGAATTTTTCGAAAATTGTATTTGTTCATTCAGTAATTCTTGATTCGTATTTAAAAATATATATCTTGAAATGATTTTTATTTAAATTTAAGAAGGATGGTTCATCCTCGAGGTAATTTTTCTTGGACATCAAAGACCCAATGAAATTCGTCTTTGTAATATCGCAAATAGAATCGGAGTAAATCGTACGGACGCTCAGTCGGCAGTAAACTCGAAATGGCTCCCGTCGCAAAGTACGCCATAAGTCCGATCGATCTTTGCATTTACCGTGACGTTTTACCTCGTTCCTCAGAATTATTTATTCCTTCTGACGACGTCTCGTCGAAACGTTGGTTCCTTGGCAAAGTAGCTAGTCACGCGTAAACTTACGTATTTTAGAAAGATAAAGAATCAAATATACATCGGGCAAGAGCGTACGAGCAGTTCTAATATGAAAAAGAATGATAAAATATTACGAAAAATTCTACTTTTTCGAAATTTGACGAGCTAGTTGGTCACACAGTCTGATGAATACAAATGGTAGAATTATTCCAACGAAAAATTTTCCCCGTGCAATCTTATTTTTATCTCGTTTATATCTAATTTATATTTAATTCCATTGATTAAATGGATATATTACTTATGTAGATTAATGCTTTGTAGAAATCTTCATTGTGTGTGTGTGTGTTTTTTAATGAGTTAATAAGCAAATGGAAACCAAAACCTTTCGTGTTGTTTAATACGTTTTTTCTACGAAACACCACTAATGAGAATTAGTTTAAAGCTCTCTACTCTGGAAGAACTACGTTTTTCGATAGTGTAAAGACAATATATAAAATTAAACGATTTAAATTAATTATTCAATTTTTTTAGAAAAGAAATTCAAGATGAATCTCTCTCTCTCTCTAATTATATCCAAATACACAAATTCTCATCCATTATATTCGTCGTTTCAAATTGTTCTTCTGTTCCTATTTCGCTTCATCTATCTCTTAAATACTTAGAATACTTTTTAACAAAAATACATAAACTTTTCTCATCGTTTCGATATTCAGAATCCATCCTCCGCAAATGTTCACAAGATTTTTACAAAAAAAAACGTAAAAATAATCTTGACCAAATATTCGCGATTCCGTTTATGGACATCGAAAGTCGTATACACACAGTTCGACAATAAACGTTAAACATCGATTACGGTAATTGGGGGGAGGGGGAGAGGAGAGTTGAAGAGGAGGGGGGAGGGTCACGTTCGTTGCGGCTATAATACGTACCGCAGCCGCATAAGCGGGCAAATTCATGGCTGTATATACGTTAAATAATCCGTTTAACGATCGACGTGGTTCGGGCGAGGGGCTTACGTACGATATAAAACAATCCCGGTTTTATCAAGCCACGCGACACCGATTCACCTGTATTTCTCTTCTCTAACCGGCTCTCGAATGTAACGTATTTCCTCTCGTTATTAATTATTCGATGTGCGACAATGGAATAGAAACGGTCGTTGTAGTCGTTGGTCGAGTGATTCGATACGGTTTCCGGCACGGTTTTTACGGAGTATTAATCGCAGTGTCGCGAAAAGGAAGGAGAGAGAGAGAGAGAGGGAGAGGGAGAAAAGGTTGAAACGGAAACGGAAGAAGTGGAGCGGATAAAACTGATGACGGATGTACGTGTATTAACAAGAATGAAAAAAAAAGAAGACGATTAATAGCATCCTTTTGTAAGGATGTTTGTTCAAGGAATTATCTATCTGTGAGATTGATTTGCTGTTTATCTTTTTTTTATCGTGTTCAAGGTAAAAAATTGTGTCTTATTGTTGTGTATTTTTAGATGTTTTTAGGGGTTGGTATCTTCAGAATTATTTCTTAAAGTGCTATTACGTTCTTTTTAAAAGAAAGAATTTCTGAAAGAAGCTTAGAGGAGAGAAGTTTTCTACTTTTATAAATTTACGAGATATTTTAATTATAATAATAGAAAATTTTGTACAATATTATTAAAATTTATTCGATTTAAAATTTATTTCATTTAGACGGAAAAATAATAATATATCGATATAATTTGAAAATAATAATAATATTTTACACGTTTCGTTAACAATTGTGATTTGGAAAAATAATCTATCGGTTGGTTTCACGTGCAACGTTATCCGCTAATAATAGCTTAGCTTTAAAACGATAGATAGCGATAGAACCAATATCACGATAGCGGAAATCTGGTTTTAACCATTGAATGCTTTTCATCGATATTGTTTCTTCCTCCATTTATACGAGTTCAATTTTACGATATATTAAAGTATCTGAAACGATGGACAACAGATAATTAGAGAATTATAATTATGAAAATTTTATGAAATATCTCTTTGATGAATATAATTATTGTTATTATTATATTGATAAGTATTCGCTCGAATACGCACAAGGAAAAGATAGAGTAATTGTGTTCTATTGTTATTGATCAAAGGTGAAACCTTTTGTTTCACGAAGAATAAACACTTGTCAGATATTAAAGATATTTTTATGTAGAAAATATTTATACGTACTTGCAACTTTAAAGATAAAGATGAAATCAGGTTGTAAAAATTCATATATTAATTTAATTATAATTTTATTCTGCAACAAAAACGAATCAAAAAAAAACTTGATTAATATATTTATAAACCAATATTATTGAAACAATATCATTACGAAATAAAACATGATATTAAAACGAAATATTGTATTGTCTTTTAATTGATCAGACATTTTTATTTTTATCTTTTATTTTTTCTTTTTCACAATTTTGACGCAATTTATTTAAAAATAAATCACATGTATTATTAAATTATCAAGCGACACGAGACTAATTATTTTATTAAAGTAGCATTGAAACTTTTTAATTAACAAAAAACTCACGTTTCATAATATTTTTAATTCCTAATTTCTTTTTTCTACACGTTTCACTCATTTATTCCGTAAAGAGGCGGAAAGAAGAAAACACTAAAGAAAGAGGTTAAATGACGGAGAAATTAAATCAACAATTAGCAAGGGAAATAACTTCATTTCACAGAATTGAACTTCTAATAAACTAAATTAATTTCCATCTTTCTATCCACTTCTTTTTCTCTTCTCTCCCAACCCCTCACTATCCTTCACTTCTTGATACAACATCAACAAACACACGTTAAACGAAGGTGATTCGTCGTATTAAAATTAATTTGACACATTCTTAGAGACGAAGGCGAGTGCACAGATCGATCGTTTGCAAGGTATCGCGATTCGAAAATTTAATTTATACGACGCGGCAACACGCGAAGCTTTGGGGATGAACGCGGCGTGAAACGAATTACGCACGGCAAGTACATAACACCGGCAAACAGAGCTAAATTTCCAATATTGTGAATCGGTGAACGGGCCAGTAAGAGAAAATCGAGTGGGAATTCTTGAGCGTATCCCTTCCCATCCTGCTTTTTTTCCATTGATTCTGATTCATACGCGAATTTCTCTACGAGCTACGTGCTTTCGTTTGGGAAATTTTTTTTCTCTAAAACCTTTGTTCACTTTGACTTCCTAGAATTTTGACACCTATGATTTCCAGTTTTCCAGATTAATTTATAGGCTCGAATATAATGGATCTATGCGTGATGGAGGATTTTTGGACGAAGGATAATCTGAAAATAAGAAAAGAATAAACAAGTTTGTTGTTGTATAAACTAGAATATAGAGACTTGTATTAATGGTTCATACGTATCGTGCAAATCGTAGAAAAGATATTGAAGATTTTTGTAAACTGCTCGTTCGTTCGGATTTGAAGATTACTGCTTGAACGAAGATCGAAATAGATTTCTTTGATATTTTCAAGAATTATTCAAAGCTTATAGAAATTTCTTTTTTCAATGGTAGTATTTTTAAATTCGTAGCAATAAATTATTAGGAATATAAATAGTTCTATTCTATTCTATTCTAAAACTATTAAATTGAACTCAAATGATCGATTTCATATTTTTCATTTTTATAATTATTTTTGTGTATATTTTCATTAATTTTCTATCCAACCTTTGTCAAATATTAATTTTGTTAAATAAAAGCATAACATTTTTATCCTAATATATTCATGAATTAAATTTGCATTAAAGTTTCTGATATTAACATGCAAGGATAATTTTAATATAGCATTAAAAGCCGTTGCCGTTAAAATTTATCGTATTCCGTTGAGAACTGGCGTTTGCCGTAACTTTATTCGTTCTTTTTCAACAAAAAGAGTAGGAACAAACGGAATTTCATTTTGAAACGTTTCATCAGAAACTTTGTTGCCTACCGTTAACGAGATAAAACGATTCGAGGATAAGCGGCGAACTATTACATTCTTCATTTTTGAGGACATTAATCATTTTCACGGAGCATTCGTTGGAACCGATTTCGAGATTCATCCCCGGATATCATGGTAAAAAATATATCGTATACTTTTACACGGGCAAGCAGTTTCGTAAATAGCATATCGCTATGCGTTTGGTTTATCTTGGTCGAAAGTTTCTCGAATAACGCAGAACGAATCGTTGAATGGATTGAATTCATTTCAAGCAAAAAGCAATAACATAATTGTTGAATGATGTTAATTCGAAAGAAAGCGATAAGAAGTTCAAAGTGATCATGATGAAGTGACATGTAAGAAAAGGAATATAATCTTAATATAGAAAACTATTATGAAAAATATTTTATTTGATTTATCGTGGATATCGATTAATTGAAATAAACATATATTCTGAAAATTCAATACACGAGATAATTAATTTGATATTATTAAACTTAAACTATCGTATTGCATTTTTCGAATAATTTGAATATATTAATTCATTGGTTGGAAAGTATAAGTGATTATAAATTTTACTAATTGTGATTATATATATATATAATAAATAAATGTATGAAGGTATTAATGAATCAAAAGATATTACTCTGTATATGAAAATTATTACACAATTTAATTTATTATAAAGAAAATTTAATTAACGAGAAATTATATAATAATACAAAATGAAACCAACAATATTTAAGGATAGAGCATGTGAAAATGATTTAATATTTTATATGAATAATTGCTAGTTTATAATTAAAACGGAAAACAAAATAATTATTGCGTTGACATTAATTTTACTTTTACAAATGAATATTATTGTATTTAATTATAAATACTTTTCAAATAATATTATTATATTTATTAATATGTTATAATTTCTCAGAATTAAAATAATTCAAAATTAAATCAATTAAATATTTGACAAATTTCCAACGTTATTATTTATAAAAATATTATCCAAATTTCATTTTTCCAAGAAAAATTAAATTCTTTTTCTATTTCAAAGGATTTGTTTATTGTTTGGTCAATGATAATTATTCTTATGGCTTGATTAATTTATGCTCTGTGATTGATTAATATTTTTTTATTAATAACTCATTAACAAAGTCGTAAAGAAAAATTGTTGCTCGAAATTACTTCAGGAATTTCCAAGTTACACTTCTGGCATATTCTGTATGCAATATCAATGGTATATACATTAAATCTTCCAATATTTATTGGTGGTAAACTTGAGGCTTTGCTGAATTTGAATTTTCCGAAAAAAAAATACAATATTTCAAGTGTAGCGACACGATAGAATGGATGCTCATATCGTTTGAACCTTTGACCCGATGAGGCTAGCTTTTCAATCGTGGATGTAACAGTATGCCCCACCCATTTCCATACATACGTTATGTACGTTTTTTTTTTATCGACACAAACTATTTGAAAAAAAAAAAAAAGTTAGGTCATTTATTCAGCGAACCTGTTGCCTGGCAGCAATCCACTTTTACAATTCTCTGATCACTAGAAAGTATGAAATAAAACTATCGTTCTGGCTTTTCGATTCGTTAGAAACGGATCTACACTTTTTTCTTTTTTTTTTTTTTTTTTTTTTGGATGCACGCTGCAAAGAATTCCAGAAATAGGGACGGTTCCGACATTCTATTTCATTCATTTATTTTCAAACGATGCACAAACTATTTTATTGGGAACGCTTCAATTTTTTTTCAAAACTTTGTGCCGACGATTTTTTCGAGATAGTTCAGTTATTAATATTTCTGACAAATATGAATGCAAATATATACATATATATATATATATATATATATATATGTATGTCGATCGGATTTGTTTTAAGCCTTATGGCAAATTAAATACTTTTTTATGAATCTGTAAAATATTAAAGCTTATATATAGAATATAATCAATAACTGAGGCACATATTGCAGATAAAATTAAACAAAAAATTATTACGAAAGAATTTTGTAATATTCGACGAGCAATTTTTTTTCCTCTCAAATACATCAATGATTGATTTTTTACATGGATTAATTGCTCGTGTCATTTTATAAAAGGTAATAACATTCTCAAAACGATTTAACATTAACATTCTTCCATTTAAGAAAGAAGAAAATCATTGATTGCATTTCACATCTACGTGCATTTCATCTACACCGAAGAAAAAGAACGCATCACAGAATAATAAACGTTTGTTAAAAAAAGTATAAAGATTTTCCTTTACAATCTTTCTCTAATTTCACTCAAAAAACAAATCTGTATCGTTCCAATTAAAACTCACCATATTCAATTTCAAGACCTAAGATGATACCTCGTATACCTCGTTCGAGGCTGCACACAGGTCAAAGCGTTTTCCCCTTTAAAGCGGAAACGCGTGCACATGGTTAAAATGATGTCGCGTTTACGCTTTGCACTGGATCTGAGCGCCTTTTCCACGGCACGCTCCATTAAGAGGCCGTTTCCTCTCGCGAGCATCGAGGGCGTCGGGCGCCAGAAGGAAGAGGAGGCGATTGGAGGCGGCGAACATCAGTCAGCATCACTTGTCATCGTTTGAGCGATGAGCAACGCGCCGGTTTACACGCCCTCACTTCCGACAGATATTATGCGAAACGAGGGAGGGGGGGGAGTGTTCCTCTCGCTCCTCCCTTCCCCCGACGCGCCTTTTGCGCGGCTATAAATTTATGCTTCACCCCCTCGAGAGAAAGATGCGCGAGGAAATAGTGAATATCGTGGAAAGAAGGGAAGCCGAAGACGCAACGGAACTCGCTGAGTAATTTACCGCATTAATAATATCCGAGAACCGACTCTTCTTCTGAATATAGCACTTAATCCAAGAGTGAAGTAAGACGGGTATATAAGTACTCGTCGCTGCACCAACTTCTTGCGGACACTTCTGATCGGCGAGTACTATCCACTTGTAGTGTTAATTTATGTGTCGTTTGAAATTCAATGTTGTTCTTTCTTCCAATATTGGAGATTATAAATATTTCATTATTTTTATTTATTCTTTTTTTTTTCATTCTTTTCTTTATTGTTCATTGTCTCAAATCTGAAGAGCGTGATTTTTGATGAATTCTCATATTGATTCTTATATTGATGACGTTGGAAATTTAAAGTTTTGTACTTGCATTGAGAATAATTGCGTCAATTAATAGTATCAATTATTTCTGGTGTATATGCTTATTAAAATAGATTTTCTTTCTTCAATTATTATTCGTAATTTTATGCTATATTGTTTGCTGGAAATATGTATAGAATGGTTGATTATTCATTCTGCGCATTTTCATAATAATAATTGATTACAAAATGAACAATAATTTTGAAATGTGGAATTAAATTTCTTGATACTTCGTGTAAATACACTCTCCTTTCATAAAATTCATAACCCTCAACAACGGAAAACACGAAAATACATATTCCCTCATTAAAGATAACAATCGCCAGTCATTTCGAAATAAATAATGCAAAGAAATTTTATCCAGAGGAAAGATGAGGAGGAAAAGCGAATATAATGACGAATGATGCTGCAAAATAAAATCATAGTACTGAATCCTTACTTTTCTTTTTTTTTTTTTTCTTTTTCGTGCGCTCACTTGTTTATTCGACGTTCCATTATCTATCCCAATAGCGGAATGGTATATCCATATATTGTTGACCTGGATGCTACAATGTGATTCTGCACCGACATTTCGTTCTTTCTCTTCCTTTTTCGCTTCTTCCCTTCCTTCCTGCAGCCTCGTTTCTCTTACCTCATATTCGAGAATCAGGACACAGGGAGGGCCCCGGCTATTATTCCGGGGAATCACTTTATTCCGATTATTTCCAATCTGCCGACGATAGGTGGCGTTTTATGTGGTCATGGAGCCAGCTGACTCGATTGCTAGGATGGTTACTGGCTCTGCTCACTGGTTGGCTGAAATGTTAGGCAAGGAAAGGGTTCATATTGGCAGAACTAAGAAATCGTGGATTTAATCGTGGTGAAATTTTTTTATATTCTCGAAATTGATGGCGAAATGGAATTTGGGAATCTTTGAATTATTACATCAAGTGCAAATGTTGTAGAAAATTAATATTAATATTTGCAAACAATGAAATTTAAAATTTTTTTGGAATTTGGAATTTTAAAAAGTATTCTTTTTCATGGACAAAGTAGAATTTTTAATTAATCGTATCATATAATATAATAGAAAAGATAGATGTGTGAATTCAACAAATTGCGTGTCTCTAATATTGAAGAAATTGTGATGGATTATTTTTAAAACTGTCAGAGAGGGATTTATTCTGTTTGGTTACTTCTTTATGTACAAAGTATTCTGCTTGGAGGTATAATTGATAATATCGATTGAATTTTTTTTATATTGTTTTTTATGTTATTTAAAATCATTTTAGAATAGAATTTATTCTGCAATTATCTTAATTAAAAAAAAATTGCACGTATATTCAATTCTTCAAATTCTCGATAAAAATTATATCGAAGGTGATTTTATTTAACGATTAGAAATGTTAGATTTTTTTAAAAATAAGATTAGTTTGCAAACGAACGCAATCATTTGTATGCTTTTACGTTGACAGTAACTGGGCTTCAACACCCTCGCAAATATTGATTTTCGCGAAAATTGATTTGGACAAGTGTTGCGCTCATTCAAAATGAGCTATTCAACATTTTTTATCATCCGTTATTTGTATAATCTACGTTTAATCGAAAATCAGTTTCTCTCTATGATAAAAATTAAACAGTTTTGCGGTAAAAATCTACACACGTGTCATAATGTATGACAATCGATATGGCTTTTAATTTATTTTTTCTAGTGTTTCAATTTATTTTGCTTCTAAAATGAATCACCAATTTCAACATTTTCAACATTTTATAATCAAATATATATTTAATTTTATGGATATAACATTGATTTCTTTAAAATTCATTTGCGATATTTTATTAAAAATTATTGGGCAAACACAAAAATTGTATTCAAAGTATCATATATTCCTCGGTGGCTCAGGTCAGATCTATTTTAGCACTTGCCAAAGTGCTCAAGAAACTTTGTAAATCTGTGTTGCGATAAAGCTATTTACGAAACGTACTCCACGTCGATACCTTGAACCGGAATCCAACAGCTATCCCGATACAACCGAAATCGATATATCTTTTTTTGTCGAATCATCGCGCTGTGATGGCGGTTCCCGGTTTTATGTACTTTATTCAACGGCGGAATTCTCAGAATCGCGAGAGATTCGATGTTGGGAAAGAATCAGCGAACATTGGAACATCTTCCGGCCGAGGGCTGATTCAGTGGTAAAGTTCGAAGCCACAGTCGTGAAAGAAATATACAAGGAACGAGGATCCCCTTTCCATCGATGGAGCCGACCAGTCTGATCCATGAAAAGGGCCAACTCCTCGTTGAAACGAGGCTTCTTACGAACTATCGTTATGTACCTTCCACCGTTTCCCGGCTTCTTTTATGGCCAGTGAAAAACAATTCGTCTCGTATAAAACGACCGACAATTTCTAAAAGTTGACCACCAGGGATAGAAACTCAGGCCTGTCTCTTTTTCTGAAATTAGTATGATTTTTGTGAGCAAAAAAGCTAAGGTTTCGATCGTTCAACTTATGGGAATAGACGTGATTTGATGATTCACAGATGTCTATTTTTTAATATCAATTATTTACGATTTGAAAAGTTATAAATAAATATTTTTGATCGTATAAAAATTTTGAACGAACGAAGTTAATCTTAATATCGAATAAAATTACATACACAATATAAAAGTAAGTATTTTCCTCAGAATTTTATTAAAGGGAATTATTTTCTTCTTCAAGAGATTAAAAGTATTTGATATAAAACTTAATTCTTAAGATACACAAAATTATTAATACATAGTTATATAAGATAAATTTGCAAGTTATAGGAAAATAATGAAAATTGTCCGTTGCAATCTTTTGATTTAAACTCTATTAAAAATATTTGAGAAGAATTATATAAGAGATTATGAAAAAAAAAAAATTTAAGAATTTAATTAAATTTCAACTTCATTATAATTTAATTCCAACTGACAAAAGAATTATTAATAATTAAAAAGAAATTAATAAATATAAATTTATTTAATTTATTCTACAAACAGTAACAATTATAAATATAATCATATGAATACTTACTCATTCACATTGCAAAAAACAAATCATCCACATTGATCGTCCCTTCGAATATTTGAAAAAAAAATCGATGAATCGTATGGCTATGATCTGGCCTCGAACATTTAAACCGTAATCTTTCCTCATTCCAAATCTACGCCGCTACTTTCGATTCTTTTTCTCAGAGTGCATCCCCGTCACGGATCGGCATCTCTGGCTTCCATTAACCGTACCTTTGATCCATGGCTAATTAAAGCTTCAGAAGTGCTCACGCAGCAATCGCTTCTTCAATGTATCTTTCTCCCTCTTTCTCTCCTGTCCCTCTTATCATATCTCCTTCTCTTTTCCTCTTCGTCCCTCACTCGTCTGTTCGTGCTCGAATCATATTAGCAGAGATATTTACATCTATTGTATACGATGTTTCGTAATATGGATGAGACCCAGTTTCCAAGAAAAATTCTAACGATGGAGCGGAAAGAGTTGGAAGTATCATCGAAATACGACAGACTATTCTAGGTCAATAAAGGCACTTTAAATAGTAGAAATGTTATTGGCAAATTAGAATTTAATAAAATATATTGGAAATAGATAGTGGAAGTTTCGAATATGTAACTTGTATCGTTGATTCGTAATCATTTGTACATACACAACGCGAAATAAAATTGATATTCATCGATTACTATAATTCAATAAATTCAACTCGATCAAAATAAAACAAATATGTTGAAAATCAATATTTTTGTCCATTATATATAATACAAGAAATATGTAGTCTTCATAATATTTCCATAGATTGTTTTCCAAATTATATACAACGAAGTAAAAAACAATTATAAAAAAATATAAGTCGAAGAAAATATATTAAAATATATCATTCTTTTTGTGGAAAGAAATGATATAATTTTTTATTTAAGCTTTCTCATGTTATATTATCGAAGAAAATAACGTATAAAATTAATAAACACATCAATTTTGTCATATAATTTTCTCTCAAATTAAAAATCGTATGCTAAAGATTGACCAGGCAAGGAACAACCAACTCCAATTCCACCCCTTTCCAGATATACTCGCGTATATCACACGCTCGCCTCTTCTTTACCTTGCAAAAACGAGTTTTCGGAGCACTTTGCGCGTGGCACAGTATATACGTTCGAATGTGCATCTCCGTTCGATTAGCGAGAGGAATTTGAAGGCAGAATATCAGTGCGGCGAGGTTTCCGGTGGGCAAGAGACACGGGCACGATTTATACCGTGGCTTGACGGCGAAGCGTGGGAGCCATTGAGGAAAGCTTTCGAGGTGATCGAAGCTCGTTGTAGCGACGATATATCCTAGCCAGTTCGATGCCTCTCCCATCTCGATTCCTCGCAGTCAGCATCGTCGAAATACGAGCGTTACGATCCGGAATCGAGGGTGAAAACCGACTTCGGGAATACTTGCTGTGCTGTAAAATGTATAGGGGATCGTACGCGCGAACATGCTCCCGTGTGTATACAGGGTGTCTCGTTATAATCTGATCGGATGTTATTATCGTGAGATTTATTTATATCTGAAAGAAAGAAAAGAAGAATGTATGAGAGATGATGTAATAAATCTTTTATTCTCAAAAAGAGAATATTCATTTAGAAATCGAATTGATAAATTTCGAATTTTAATATTAAAATTTAGTTTTATAGAATTGATTATTGTTCTCTATGATTTATAAATGGAAATTATTAAAATTGGACTCTTATAATTTGTACTTATTGTAATTTTTTTTAATAAATCATATATATATTCAGTTTGTTATTATTATTTTGAATTATTAGTACTAATTTCATTTAATAATTTAGTAAGTATAATTTAATAAACGTAATTCATATATTTAATTGCATTCTATTCAGTTCTATTCATTTTAGAGAAATTGAAAATTCTAAAGAACAATCAGCAAAGGATTAAATAACATTGAATGATCTTGGAAAACGAATTTATATAGATCATTGAATTTGTCACGAAATAAAGTTACTCTTACTAAATGAAGATATATAGTTCCATTAAAAAAGAAGTTAGCTTGAAATCCATAATTTTACAGGTATAATCTAATTTATGATCATCGTAAAATATAGTTTTTGAAATAGAGTTAAGTTCTATTTGAAACATTCTTTTTAATAATGTTCACGTGAAGATTACGTAAATAGATAAAAATGGGACACCCTGTGTATCACGGAGCCGGTCGAATTCTGAAAAGGACACTTCTCGACGAGTTGCGTGATTTCACGAAACTGATTATCACCGCGACAATTGCTGCCCGAAGATACACTTCGGTGGAGAAAATAGAATCGATTTAAGAGCTGGAACATGCGCCGACTCGCTAGCTATAATTTATGTTGTGCACGAATGGTTGAAAGTTAGAGAGCGATGGCCACTCACGAACGATTGAAATTGCTCGAATAATTGAATTTGAATATGGAGAGCTTTTGCACATTGTTTCAGTGCTTGAATTTCGTCGATTTTTTTTTTCTTTTTTTATATATGAATCGATTAACAATTTAGAAATTCGTCGATATTTCACTGAGACTGTGATCGATTCGTGAAACGTTGATAAAAATTATATTGACAAGGAACGATATTAAAAATTATCGAATATTCCAATTTAATCCGTAACAAAATAATTTATTCTCGCGGGCAAATCATGTTCGTACAATACACGTTTTCTTTGAAAGATTTTCCCGAAAGTAGTTTTAATCAAATGTGAATTATATTTCTATTTATTCCTGTAATTGATATATTTTCCATTTTTTATTCGTTCTCTTTGCCGATTATCGGATGCATTTTACTTTAAATTTTAATTTCATTTAAAAAATAAATTTGGAAATTATTTATTAATACAAATATTTGTATGGAAAAAAGAAAGGAAGTAATAAAATTGTAATAAATAATTTCTTTCATTATATTATATTATAAATTATAACACAAATTATAAAATATAATTTTCATATATAAAAATGTTTACGTAGATGAAAATCAATTATTATTTGTTATAAAAGTAATAATATCATTAATATTAATAGATATAATTAACACAACTTTTAGAATTTTTTCTAAAAAATAATTTTTACTTTATAGATAAATAATTAATTTTGTGTGAATTATCAGAAGGTTATTTAGGATTACTTATTAAGTAAAATCATCGAAATTAATAATATCACATAATATTTGAAAAATTTAAATTTATTGAAATTGAGTAACTGTAAAATTATAATTTGACAAAATTCTAATAACAAAAATTTCTTCATCCATTGTTCATTCTTGCAAATTTATCAGAAATAATTCCAAACATATAATTGATTACAATATTTATTTTTTTTATTATCCTCTTTTTTTTATCCGTAGCATATGTAAAATGTACTTCGTAAGCAATCCTTTTATATAAATCGTAAAACAGTTTTTCTTTTATCGAAACAATACACATTTGTACATTATACATTCAAAATATTACATAAATTATTGTACATTTACAAAGTACAGTGTTTCAATCAATCATGCACTTATAATAAAATTTCGTACATATGTATATGTAACAAATATAAATGGAAAAGAAGCAAATATATATTTTCATATATGTCTCTATTTCTTCTACGCATACTAACATAAAATAAAGCCTATTTATCTTTATAGAATTATTATCGAAAAATAAATGAAACTTATCTATTATATTTCTAATTCGGTGTAAACTATACATTTGTCTTACATGTACTCGTGTATATACATATAATTGCACCGGAAAAACGAACTCTTTGCACTCCAAATATATATATACATATTTTATATATAAATAAATATATATATATGTATTTTTTTTTTTTTTATTACTTTCTCATAAAATGACTATCGTTCTACTTCCGTGATGTCCGACAATTGTGTACATCGCGATTTAAAAAAGTAATAAGACACGTTTCGGTGTTGAACAGAGTAGAAGTAAAACGATGTCAAACGTGTTATAAAAAGTTTTATAAAATTGAAAATATTAGCAAATATATAAAAAAAATTATAAAAAGTAAAAATACTTATGTATTTCAATATTAATTTTCTCAACTAATAAATATTACATTTCACTACAAATTCGCTATACTAGTGTACAAAATAATTCTAAACAAAATTCTAAGCAAAAATTGTTCATCAACGAATTTTAGATGAAACAATCGAGAATATTTTACGTAGAAATTGATTTAAAGTTGTAACAAATTGACTGAAAGTTGTAAACACGTGACTCTGATAGTAAATTTGAATATTCATCGCTTAAAACGTGCAGTATCACCTTAGATTCGGAGTGCAAAGCGTAGTGAAATATACTTCTCGACTACAAATATAATATCAAGCGTGTATCGGTACAAGTATACATACGTGTTCACGTGCTATTCACAATAAAACGATTGGAGTCTCGATTGGATCGCGGAGACCGCGTGATCGACAGATTTGCGCGGGAAAATCAAATTCGGTCGCCGCTAGCCTCTACGAAATCCAATGAAACGCAATGAGTTCTTTTTTGTCCAACGCGATTCGTTATTCGACAAAGACGATCGAACGCGAAAACTTGACGCGAGATGGAATGCTTTTTCCATCCTGTGAGGAAATTTGGAATTTGACATTTTATGATTGAAACTGCAACGCCGTAGGATATTTGTTACCATGTTCCTTAACTTGACTTTCAGTATTTTTATTTAAATAAACATTTATATCTATTTTTTCAATATATTCAAAGTTTGATTCAATGTTTCTTTTATCAATACTTTTTCCAACCGAAATTATATACATAAAAAAGAAATTAGTAAAATATTAAATTTATTTTTAAATTAACTATAATCCAAACATATCTTATAGATATGGAAATCGTTTAATCATTTCTTTTGAAATGAAGATAAAAATAAATAAATGTCTCACATTTTTTTAATTGTAATAAATAAATTAATAATTAAAATTTAAGAAAAAAATTGATTATCTTCAATTTGATCATTGTCAATTGTTAAAATTCACCTTGCGAAAAAGTAATTTAAAAGCGCAGTAATAGTTACAAATACCCTAATGATATCCACTGGGGACATTTTTTCCCGGAATTCGACGTGAAGAAACGGACACGCGAAATCGCGTGGCCGCGTTCTTGCGAGTGTAGACGCGTGGACCGTCGCCGGGTAACTGCGAGAGCATGTGCAAATTTACATTGAGAACCCGGAGGAAGACCTATTACGCCCTTTTCCGTGTGGCTTGAACGTTTTGGTGGTGTGGTGTATACATGAGCACACAACGCCGCGGGATGCGCAAAGAAATGAATCTACGTGTAAACTCAATGTGGCTTGCTCGCTGGAAAAACGCGATGGATAGAAAAATAAGGGGAAAAATGATGAAAGGAGAGCGATACAAAGAGTGGCTGAAATTCGATTGCCTGGAGACCGTTGGGAGCGTGTATTGTTACACTGAAAACGATTCGAGTGTGTGGCCGGTAGAGACTTTGAATTATTTGGAATGCACTGATATCCATACACCATTGAGAGTTAAAGAATTAGATTGTCGGAATCTCTCGTTGTAAAGAAAGAAGGATTATTGAATCGTGGAATTTTTCGAATCGTGATGCGAGTTGAAAGGCTATCTTTATTGAAGTGCAGCTTGAAATTTATTCAAGTTATTTCAGTTAATTATTTTATTAAATTGTAGATTTGCACGAGTAGAATTTTAATTTTGCTGTGCAAATTTAAAGAATCATATATGATGTTAAATATTTTGAGTATAGTTAAATTGAATACGTTGTTGTGTAATTTCAAGAATCCTTCTTATGTAATATTCGATATATATATATATATTATTCTACATATTGTTTTTAAAAATAATTAAAAAATTACATATATATATATAGAATTTCCGAGAAGATTGAGATTGAAAAATATATCGAATAAGATTAAAATGTAAAATTAACTAACTTTTGTGTGATTAAAATTTGTCAATTGACAATAGTAATAACGTCAGTTATTATCACTTATGCCAATTAATTAGCGAATTGTTGAAATTGCCATTCTCGTAGTTGCGCATCACGAGAGTTTCATTCGCTATTCAGGTGCAACCGTCATCACTGCAACTTCTCTATGTGGAAATAACGTGTTACTATATTTATAGTCGCTATATTGTAATATTGTTGAAGCTTCGTTATAACATCAATGAAATTAATGTTAAGTAAGATAGCAGAATCTATAAGATAATAGTAATATTGTTGCTTGCAAATACAAAAATGCAATATACAAAAATGATTCATTATACTCTAAAAAGACTTATTAAAAAAAGAATTAAGATTACTTCTTAGACAATAATGTAGCAATTAGTATTAATTTCAATAAAATAACAAGTTGTAAGGTGTAAATTCTATTACATATGAATAATGCAATTTTATAAATTACAGAAAATTTATAAAATTTTTATTGACTATTTGATTTTTGATTGCTTATGTCAATTTGAACATTTATATCGCTCACTACTAAACATAATAATCTTTAATATTAATCAAATTGTTCTATTATTCCAAGTGACACAAAAGCATTTTAACTCATTTCAAATTATTCCCAAATTCGCTCAACTCAGAAACGAAGTTTCATAAGAGCCAAAAGAGAGACCTTCATTCCGCATTTAACGTTCCATCATTATCCTTGACACAGATTTCATAGCTCAGTGTTAGCCAAAAAGGAAGCATATTTTTCCACATAACGAAGCACAACACAAAGGAATTCAAGACTTAAGACTCTTAACCTATTTTATCCACCGGTAGTTGTCGATTCCTGGTGGAACGTTATCATGATAAAATTGTTTGAAAAATAGAGAGTCGAAGGTAAACGGCACTTTGTGGCGCGAACCAGTTAGTTAAGAGGAAAAGGAAAGACGTACAAGGATAAGGATGGAAGAGAAAAAAAAGAAAGAAAGAAAAAGGAACGTGGTGGAGATGGTTTACGATCGATATAAATTCATTCTATTATATACGATTTCAGAGAATGTCTGTAACACGCGGTTACTCGAAGAATTACAAATGTAACAGGCGGCCAAAGTGTGACATTAAATTTCCATAGGTAGCCATTTAACTCTGGCTTCGGCTGACTGGTTGGCTGACTCGTTCTACTACGCTGTTTCGTTACAGGGTGTATAGTTACGTGTTTTCGTTGCTGTGAGGCGACGCTCGATTTACGATTGCGAAAGGGAATCGACGGAACAAGCGAATAGGCTGAAACTTTCGTAAAACTGTTCGAGTCGGAGCCATCGACGAGCTAACTGTGACAGTATAGTTTGCAAAACAATTGAGAGGGTTTGTGCGTTTGAACAATGAGCAGGAAGACCAGAATTGTGGAATATACAGAGTGTTCTCGTTGAATCGTACTCTTGGTGTATATAAAATGATGAATCAACGTATTACGTGTTTTTCTTTTTGAAAAAATACAATTATTTCAAATATTTCATGAAGCTATTTTGAATATCTATTAATTAATGTGTCCTTTTATTTATTTTCAGATACCATATATAATAATAATCATAAATTATTAACTAATTCGATTAAAACGTGATCTATCTGAATGGAGAATAATTTTATTGAACAAATGTAGAATCGATAATAGTATTTTTGAGATATATTTGAATATATATTGTTTTTTAATCATCGAAAAAAATTTCAAATAGTTAAAATATTTCTAATTTGAGCGATTTTCACGCGTTAATAATATCCGACAACTCATTAGTGATCCAAGTAAATTAGCTCAGTAATACACGTTGAATTACGTTAATAGACGGCATGTAATATACATTCCAGAGAAACATAATTGTGGTTTATATATAGCATTATTGTGGTTTATCTGGTATAAGCGCATACCTAACAGATTTTCCAAATCAAGTTTCGTGAAGGGAAGATATTTTAATATAAATAAAATATATCTTAGTATTCCTTTTCTTCTTTTTCATCGAAAGTTACTTTATACAAAAAAACATATAACATATCTCCTCGATATACTCATTGTCTCATAATAATAAAATAAACCTAAAAATTTAATTGTCAAAATTCATCGAGCAATAAATAATTGCATCCGTCAATTTGATAATTTCTTGTCAAAAAAACATTATATTTTAATCAACTCAAACTATCTAGTTAAAAGGATCAATTGTGACGCTCGAAAGGATTAACGAGAACCTTCGGACCCGACCTGTTCCAACCTACTAAATGGGTTTAAATCGCGATGTTACCCAGTGTCCACACACACAGTGAACACACATGCGATTCTCCATTACTGGGGGCACAGCGCGCTTCTAATCGAGAGAAGCTTTTCCAGTACGATCTTTCTCTCGTCCAAACAGCTTGAGCAAATGTTCGTAGTATCAATTCACAGCCGGGTTAGTCGTTGCGCCCGCGACGGAAGGGGATCGTTTCCGAGAGGATCGGTCGTTGAGAACGGGGCATAAAGTAGCCAGAGTCCATTACTATGTCTCGGTGAATCGGCATCCGGGGCAAAGATCGCGAGGCGACCTAATACCGATCGTCTTTCTTCCGGCTAATGCGGTGCTTTGCGCGAAATAATGTTCATGCCACGCGTCCTTGAACAGGGGAAACAATTCCAACTGTCGTATAAAACTTCGCGGTGGAATGCGTTTCTGATGTTTTCGTCCTCGTGAAACCGGAACTCGAGGATCCGTTTCGTTCCGCGTTTACGTCGTGCTTCATCTCGCAGCGGACGGAAGACTGTATTAAATTCTCGGTGAATTATTCCCACGGAAAGGGAATGTTTCGATCGTTCCAATTTGTTTGCTCAAAGTTTATGAATCGATCGATCACCTTTGTCCTCTTTCTTCATTTTTAATCTTCGAGTCGCTCTTTGCGACTCCATTGTTGCGCGACATTTTTATTAGGAAGATATTAAATGGTTTTATCTTTCTTGTGGATTTTTTTTCTTTTTTTTTAATATTACGTTTCTTCTATTGCTAAGGATGATTTATGAAAATGCAGTTTACCGTTTCTTCATTGTGAAAGATTTATTAAAGATTGTTTTTATCTTCGTGTCTGTCTTTTATTTCGAAACAGTACCGCTTCAATGCCATCTTTTTTATTTATTCATTTCGAGCACGGATTATAGGATTTTCCTTCTATTATTCCTTCGTATTATTCGTATAATTTTCAGCTATCTCTATCATGGAATAATCTTCAAGATAACAAATATCTTCTCACTTTTTGAATAAATGTATACAGTGAATAATGAAATACAGTGAAATTTTATCAATAAATTTTTAATATTTTATTTTATAATCAATAATAAATCTCATTGTTCTATACATACATAATGAAATATACATGAAAAATATAACAATTATTGTTATATTTTCAAGAGATTCATATTATGTATTTAATAATTTTGCATTTACTTTCTTCATAAGGTCTACAATCGCTGATACGAGGGCCAAATAAAAGAACTCAATTATCCCTCAATACTTGAAAAATCCAAGATTCTTTCTCGTCAAATAAATGGCTCGAACAATACCGTCAACAATGAGTCCCCTCGTAGTAACGAAATTCTCCAATTGGGAACCGATAAACCAATTACCCAAACCCAAGTAATTCTCGCAGTAAAGAATTCGCGTGTCGATCACCTCTCGAATGCCCTGTATTTTCCGTATTTAGGTATCGTTACAGTGGCACGGAGCCTCCATTTTCTACTTATTGTTTCGGATAAAAGGTTGTTCGCCTCTGTTTGCCCGTTGTAGCACGCGATTTCGAAGTTAGCAACCGGTGGAAAACTGGTATCCTCGGCGAGCAAAAATGTTTCCACTTTCGAAGCGAGACGAGAAAGAAAGAGAGAGACGAAACGCGCGACAGTTATTGCGCGCGTGTTTGGAAACTTCTTCCGTTGAAACGGAAGCGATGCATGCGCCCTCTGGCGCATCTAATACGCAAACTAAACGTATCCATTGAAGAAGATGTTCTCGTAACGAGAATTGAAACGTTGGAGGTTCGCGGTTTCCGTCAAAATGGCGGACAAAGAAGAGAATTTCCGGCGAATACGCGTGCGAGTTGCCGTGTTTGACGGTTGGAAGGATATTAGGCGGAGCCAGGAACAAAGTTTATTTTGCACCAGTCATCCGAACGACACGAAGTCGCTTCACGCGGTTAACTACTGGTGCCACTTTCGATGGTGGCGTCATCTGTGTCGCTCTCCACATTTAATAGGAAGAATAGAAAGGGAAGAATAGAGAGAGAGAGAGATATAAAGTAACAGAAAGAAATCAAATGGAATGTGGGGAGACAGATGGTTGAAGGAATGGAGAAACACGATGTGAAGAAGAGAGAGAGAGAGAGAGAAAGGGAGGAGAAAGGGATGAGTAAAGAGGATGTGGAAATGCGGTGAGGCAGAGGACAACAGAGAGGCAGCAGTGGTAATTGTTACGGCGACGACGTTTCAGGTAACTGAAAGGTCGTTTCCTTTGTCGCGTTTGTGTGCGAGATGGGAGCCATTCCAGCTCGTAGAAACAGGCACACGTATATACTACCGACTAATAGTGGTATACGTACAATTGCGGAGGATACACAATCATCCGAGCCAGCTTGGAGTGTACACAATATCCCGAAGGGGTGGCGTACCTGCCTGCACACGGTATTCGTCTTGCAAACTTTGAACTTGGAGACGTTGGGGGGCTTCCTTCCGCGACTTTGGCAGCTTCGACATGTCTGGAGAGCAGGAGAGATTTCAACTTGAGTTAATTGTGGCCCTTCCCGCATCGGACCGCACCTCCATAGGATCAATTTTACACAGAGCGTCTTGGATGAATCGCCATCATTACCGGTAACATGTAAATCCTTTCTGAAGATGGAGGGCAGGTAAGAGGCTTAAAATAAAGTTTCTCTCTGTTTGATGCGCAGAATTAAAAAAAAGAAAAAAATGACACGAGATTTACATTGCTACTCGTAAGTATCGTAAGTATTGCTACTTGGAAATTTTAATCGATTATAATAAATTTAATAAAAGGAATAAATTTGGGACAAAAGAATGGGTAAGAGTATTAATTTCTTGAAATTCGAATTGTTTATTTATAAATTTAAAGATAATTTATATATTTTTTTAATTAAATGTTCATGGATATTAATTTATCTGATTTAAAAACAAAATTATTTGAGATTAAGAAAAGATATTTGAAATTTGAGAGCTAGGAATCATCATATAAATGCTTGGATACTTTTGAGTATTAATGTAAAAGTATTAATACATATAATCATTATTATTTGCAGTGATTGCAAGTTAAGTTGACACATTTTGTATATCATTATTCTTTATCATTAATGGTTTTAATAAAAATAACCTCTCTTATATTAATATACACTTTTTCATTCGTAACAATTTAAGCTAATTAAATTATAATTTTATAAAACAAAATGTGTAAACAATTCGTCAGTGGAAAAAATATCATTAAAATTATGAACAATGGCATTTAATTAATATCCTTTGAATCTTCTTCTTTTCTTTCTTTCTTTTTTTTTTTTTACATACAACCGTGTTAAAGCAATCTCGTATTAAAAAAGGGGGGAAGAAAATAAAATAACTTATGATATAAAAGGAACAAATATCTTTGGTATTTCAAGACATTGAATGTCAAACGCGCTAATTCCTTTTTTTTTCTTCAGTATAAATGATATTTTCAACTTAATTTTACAAATAACGTTTCGTTCTTTGTAACATGGCAGTTATTCGTTACAACATTGTAGCATTACTTCCTCGTAAGCTGTACGTACATCAGAGTATTTTCTGGTAACTATTCTACAATTTATCCATGTTTCCGTAAACTCACAATGCATTCAACGTTACCTCTCTCGAAAAAGCCGCATGTACACTTACAAAAATTCATCCCTCATTTTTTCCCCCAAGTTTTTTTCCCCGCGGAAAAATATCTACCAGTATGTTACCGCTGCCTTCTACCGGAAACTTTATACATACAAAGCCGTGTGCCGCTTGTAACCTTCGGTATACGGCGGAAAGAAAGATACAATTGTACGAACGAGAAACAGAAAATTTACGAAATAGTGCACAAGTGTAAGCACAACGCCGCGTTGTTGGTTAATATAAAAAAGGAAAAGAACATTTATCCGATATATTTCATTCGTTCCATTCGCGATTAACTTCTTTTCCGTAATAAAATATAAGAAACGAGCAAATATTTTTCGTTGTTAAAGAAGCTGTTAAAGAATATAAATCTTACGTGTTAATATATTTGCACGCATCCCTTTGAAAAGTAATTACAAGATACACTCGTGACACTTGAAAGCTCATAACGAAAACTCTAAAGTTAATCATGAAATATATAAATTCATGATTTTATTGACTTTGAGTAGTTCTTTTTCTATGTAATGTACATTTCTCAATTATTGTCAAAAATCAATGGGTAAATATATAAAATATTTATTATAGTGTATAATATTTTCCTTTTTAACTCTTTTAAAATAAAAGAATATATATATTAAGGTAATTTTTATTGAAGATTATCAAATTGTATAACAATAGAAAATAATGCATTATTAAAGAATATTCCAAGAATAATAAATATGGGATACAAAAGCCCAAGAATTGACAAGTGTCGTTTTCGTTATGAACCCAAATGATTTACGCGCAAAAAAGAAAAGAAAAAAAAGGAAAGAAAATCGTAAAGAAGCGTGTATTCTCCTCGGAGAATTTTGACGCGTACTCCCCTGCCATCAATTTTCGCGATACTTCTTCGTCGACCGATATTTTCCCGATCCTTATATACACTTCTGAATTTACATGCTTAACGTCAATTCATCTTGCTTGACACCACATACGCGTAGCGTTACCTGTTGTCGATACGTTCGTTCTCGTAAAAAAACTCTCTCTTTCTTCTCTCTCTCTCTCACACTCTCTCACTCTCTCTCACACTATCCTTGTATCTCTTTACGCCTCGTGTAAATGCTCGTGAAATTTGCCAAGGATTCGGTCCGGTTTGCATGTATCCGATGGATAAAAAGGAATAACGTTGCCACATCCACGGAATAACACGAGCGATTTTTCTATCTGTAGAAGCGCGATACGTGGACGCTTTATAAGACACAGGGAATCCTTTGGCGGATTTATATTCTCTTTAAAAAAAAAAAAAAAAAAAAAAAAGAGAAAAGAAAAAAGGAAGACAGGTGGGGAGAACCACTGCCTCTAATTTCACCATCCCTTCCGCTATCGATTCCTTTCCTCTTTGACCAGGGCATATTTACGGCAAACTTTTCGTATTACATGAAACATTTTGCGCGAAAGAGAAGCTTGATTGTTGACACAAGTTATACGATGGTAAACAGGGAAATATTCGAGTGAAATTCGCGTCGGATGAAATGTAAGAAAATATCACGCGTTTTTCGGGGAATATTTTTCCAACCGTATGCTTCGATTTCCATTTCGTGCAACGATTCGCAACGTAATTTTTTTATTATTGCCCTCTCCTTTCTTTGATTTTTCTTCTTTGCTTGCTGTTTGAACCTAACAAAGTCTATATATATATATATATATATATAAAGGGTAGTATTATACAGGGTTTCATTTTATATTCGTTTCCCTGTTTAAATTGGAGAAATAATTAAAGCAGCATAAATTAGTGAAATTATATAACATTCGTAACAATTCGTTTAACACTTTTGATTAGTAGGTAATATATGGATTGATTAAAAATTGTTTCAAGATATTTACAAATAGTTTTATTTCGAAAAAGAAAAAACAGAGTAGAAAATGTCTCTCCTTAAATATTCTCCTTAAATTATGTAAATTGCATTACTTGTTCGTACTTTTCTCTCCTAAGGGGGAAAAAATAATATGTTCCTTCCTAGGTCGAAAATTTATTACAATATTTAAACATTGCATTCAATCACTCCATATATCAAATTTACACTATCGCGCAAACAATATATCGTATAAAATAAATCAATTCAAAAAATTAACTCTCGTTATTATTATTATTATTCCATCGAGCTCGATTATTACGCGTTTCCCGAACGATCTCTCCTTCTCTTTCTCTCTTCTTCCTCTCTCACTTCACGATAACAAACCGTATATCTAAATACTCTCTCAAAAATTCTCGCCCCGCCAATATCTCGTAGTTACGACACGAAACACGGATAGGCATCTTCTCCATAGGACACACAAGAGAAGAGGGAAAGGAGAAATTGGGAGTCTAGCGAGCGCCACTTGATTAACCCCTTCAAAATCATAGGATCGATCCTCGCCCCTTCATCTGGCTCACGGACAATGGTTGAATAGACACGATGGAATGACGTAGAGCGTGGTGTGACACGCATCTTTAGCCGGAATAATGCCAGGATATTCGATCGTGTCCTCTTATCAAAGACGAAAATAGGGGTGCATGTATGTAGTAATGGGATATCCTTTTTTTTGTTTGTTCAAAATTTTACGAATTTTCTCGAATCAAGTTCTCTTATTTTATTACCGCCAATTATCCGTTTCTTTTCATCGTCGATTTATAAACACGGTGTGTACGTAGATTTGATTTTAGAACGAAATGAATCGTGCAGGAGATCACGAGATCACACTTTCCTATCGGAGGATCGAGAAATTTCGAAACGAAATCGCATTGCACTTCGGACATTTCCCGAGCCGCTTGGGACAAATACGACACGGAAGCGTGTAAGTGGCAATACGGGTTCGGATCGACTCGGCAACAGTCGGATACGATCGGCTAAACAACTGGGGCTCTAACAACTGGGCCTCAAGGGACCGTTGAGTCCGATTCGAGGTCCGACTGCCACTCAACTGTCCAAAATCCCGTTCGATTTCGCTTCGAATTTTCCCGCTTCGACCCGATCTCGCAACCCCAAAGCGCATGTTGCTGCGCTTCAAAGTCAATATCGCCCTCTAAAAGATGAATCCGTTCGCAACACGAGATTGGTTTGAGCATTTTTTCATTAAATGTACTTCCTTTCGAAAAATCTACTCATTTCGAATCGAGAAAGTGTCATTTTTCCTTTTTTTGAGTCGTATTTATGTACCATGGCAGTAATCGTTTGATATCGTTCGATAAATCGAGATAAGCGTATCGATAATCATCCGTCATAGTGGCCTGTCGATCTCGATAAACGGGTCATTAATGTACTTAAGGATGTTAACAATCATTAAAAGCGATGATGGGTATCGCGTGATCGTTCCTCTTCGAACAAATCGAACCGAGTACGCTAAAAAACACGTAATATCAATGCCGATTCAACAATATTATTATTTGCTTTCCCACCGTCGGCTCGGCCAACCCTTAAACTACCCTCTCTCCCTTTCCTCCTGCCCCTCCTTTTGACTAGTGCGCTGTTTGCCGTGCGACGCCCATGGATTCCCTTCCCGTGGCCTCAGGCGTATCGTGACTATCTCAGAAACAGCTGGAGCATACACAGCATCAGCATCGTCATATAGATGGCGGTAGGTGCTTCACTTCCGTTCTCGGAGGTCACTGGAACACACACGCGCGCGCACGTTACGCGCAATGTTATTACGTTGTCTTGTATGGAGGTTTGCGGTTAATGTGTACACTTGTCACCTAAACTGGCCATTACGGGCCATGATGAGTTGATTAAACGATAGTTGGCGTCCTTTGCTGAATTTTGGACATGTTGCAGATTATGCTTTGTCGTATAACGTTAAGTTTCCATTGTGCGGTGTGCAGTTTGTCAGTAGGTAATTAGAAATCATTTTCGGCCCGTGTTCTATTAGCCAGTTTAAGCGAACGTTTAATAAATCTTATAAATCAATATCGGCAATTTTATACGTATTTTATATATAAATGTACGGTTGAATATGGTATTTCTTACGCTTAATCATACGAGAGACGTTTTTAAGGAAGAAAACGACTCGAAAATTTTGCTCGCAAGGCGATTCTTTTTGATTTTTTTTTAATTTAATTTGAAAAATGAAGTACGAGATAAATTATGATGACAAATGAATTCGTTATACTTGATGGAAAATTGAAATTGACGAATATAGATGGTTGGGTAGTAGATATGATGGTATGGATTGGAAATTTAATGAATAGATATTGTGCTCGTTGATAGAAAGAGTAATTGGTAGATTTTCATGTCGATAGAACTATCATGTGTTATTGACTACGATGCGTACGCGAAAGCCAAATATCTGTATTCCGTCGATATCAACAGATGCTGAAGATCAATGGAGATACAAGCTTAAATTGCATCGGTGGTACACAGGACGATGATATTTCAAAGTTGCCATGTCTAATTCCTTTCATCAAATTCCCAAATAGCTCAGACTCATTGAAGTGTCATTGTTGCACTTCCAAATATACAACGTATCTCGTGGAAAATATTTCATAAATAATATTTAAAAAATAATAAAAAATATTTATATAACGAAGAATATCTTCTCTTTTTCGTTTTAATAAAAAATGGTGAATCAATTATCGAAACAAATCAAATTGACTTTTAAATTTATTATTTTCACATATTAATTAAAATATACAGATATTTTTGACAAAATTAAATTATCAATTTTCATTAAGTGAGAAATACAATTATATATTTATAATATATTCAATATTTTTTGTATATTTATAATATAATATTTTTTCTTGTGATAATAATTTCAAAGAAATCCGTATTTCTTAATTAATGAAAGCCATTTCACAACGATTAATTCCCAAAATTGGATTCTCTTCAAAATAAACGTGGGATTAAAACGCTTAACAAATCCATAAACGTTACCAAATCGCATATCAAAATCAATTCATTAAAAAAAAAAAAAAAAAAGAACCATACACTAATTCGAGGGAATTTTAGCATAATCCAGAAAGTGATCGAACCTTATTTGATCAGCCCATTAACCCACACCCTCCCTTCCTTCCTTCCTCCATTTATCAATTTTTCTCTGTTCATCCATCCGTCGTCCGCTTCATCATATACTAATGGTTACAGAAGATTATCCAAAAAGCATTTTCTACGAATTCCTGTCTCTCTCTCTCTCTCTCTCTCTCTCTCTGTCTCCCTCTTTCTGAATCCGTAATACGATTAAACCAACCTCGGAATATTGAAACGTAATAAAAGCCGGTATCGGAGCGGAAAACGTCGCCTGCCCTTGCTGGGTAGACAGCATTAAACGGGTAAGGCCGATTGATTTTCCCTTCTTGGTTCCGCTTTGTTCCTTGGGCCGAGGGAAAAGTCAATTTCGCAAAAACAATTCTGCGGACCACGGGCCAGAAATACGTAGTACGAGTCAACGAACACGGGTGCCAGTCTGCGAAAGGAGACCGGTGTGAACGAAATGAAATTACCGCGGCTGCACGATCGAACGAAATTTTCTGTAACGTCGATGCGGGGGAGTTTGATGGCTAAGGGGAACGGGATCGACCGCCTTCGAATTAGAACCCGCTTTCTTTCTTGACGTATCAATCCTTCGGGTAATGGACACCCGATTTTTATCCGAACCGATTCGATCGAAATGTAAATATATATCGTATATCCAACTCTGACAAGGCTGATTACTTTCGTTTTATATCTCAATGTCGAGTGTGTAAAGTTTTAGAAACTTCGAGAGAAAGTTTGAAAGAATTAATACTTTTCGATTTCTCGTCCCGATTTTACGCGGTGAAGTAGTTTGGGATATATTAAAAATCTTTTTTTCCTTTTTTATCGGGACGAAAGCGAGATTGAGATATAAAAATTTGAAGTAGGTTAATAAAATTATAAAATTCCAAGTTTATGGATTGTTTAATATTAGGATATTAAAGTTGTTTTAATGGCGATAAATTATTGTTTTTTGCTTGTTGTTAAAGAAATGCGGATTTTGAAATATAAACTCTGAATTTCGAAGTATGTTTTGTACTTGTTTTTAAACTAATATAAAAGTGGAAATAAATTTCATTGTTATATAGAGATGCAAATGTTTTATTTGATTAAAATTTTGGATATAGTTTTATAAAGTTTTTTTCACAAAGAGGGCACAAGTGTTGAAATTCTGTAAGGAACGCACATACTTTGGATTATGATATATTGTAGATAAAATTGTTGAATATCTAATTTTATTTTTTAACTTTAATCTTTTTTCTTTTAGGAGTTCATTTTTTAATGTAGATAAAATATAGAAAGTAACATAGAAAAATTAAAAGTAATTAATTTCAAAAGTCTACATGCATAATATCTTCTCTACAAAATTTTATATGTAAAATTTATGTCTTAATTAATGAATGAATTCATATATTGTACATATATATATATATATATATTGATTAAACAATTAATCTCTGCCGTTAAAATCATGCACGTTGTTGCTATAATGATTTATTGATATATTATTCATTGATATAAGTACGTGAAATTTGTTTAATAATTATTCATACCATTGTTTGCTTTCAGATATAAAATAAAAATAAACATTTATGCCGCGAGTGGTTTTGGGAATAACAATAAGTTTTGTCAAGTAAAACACGAAAATTTTCAAAGATTTCAGAAATTAGAAGATTACAAAAGTCATAATTTGTACGATGGGATTACCTTTCTTACTTTGTACTTAATGGAACGTGACATTTAAATTTCAATTTCTTCCTTTAAAAGGTTCTTGGAGGGCTGCTAAGTGTAAAACGTCAGAGGATTAACAAGTATTTTTGAGATAACTTTCTAAATTTCTCACACGGCTTTTAAGACAAACTAACTACACAAGACTGCTATGTGAGAACGTTGCACATTTAATTTGCGAAAATCCGCTTATAATCTTCAATTCTGGTTTTACGTTTGGCGTTTTTTTTGTGAATTTATAATGGCATTAAATAATGGCACAAGAAAGATTCTAAATGATGGTAGGTTTAATTAAAATTTGAAAGTTATTCATTCATTTATTTCGAGAGAGGAATTCAATAAATTGTATTTTTTTTAATTTGACGAGAAAAATAATTTTAAAGTTGAAATTGTCAGATTATTACGTCGAGTTCTTTATCTTTCTTTGAGATATTAAAACAATCCTTTTTAATTGAAATAAAAAGTAAGAAAGTCAAGAAAGAACATTTATTGTGTTTTTCTATTATTATAAATTATGATAAATAAATATTTTGTTGGCAAAACTTCTTAAATATAATTTTTCTGCAATTTTCCAGTGGAAATTGTGTTTTTTTCAGTTCCATCGTTAACAAATGGTTAAAAAATAAAAATAATGCATTCGTATATAAAAAAAAATATTACATTTTTTTTAACAGAGCTAAATTGTAATTTGTTTTTTCTAAAAAAAGGGTCTTTTTACGAATAAATTTTAAATTTTCATTTTGCGAAAAGCACTTGAAAATAAATTACTCGATTAGAATAATAATTCTGAAAAGTTCCGAGATTTTGAAAAAAATGTAATTCCAATATTGTGAAAAATAATAGAAAGAAATAATTTCACTTAATAATATATTGTCAATAGATAAATAGACTTCTTTTGCCTTCGTTAATCGATCTTTTCGAAATTCCAATATTTCCAATTTCGATAATCCGAGCGACGAGGGTAGAATTTCGATCGTGTCGGGGAGAATTTTCAAGGGTGGCCGTGAGTGAAATTGTCGGGATAACATATAAAAATGCAATATACATGTTGGAAGCAGTTTGCAAGATTGCTGTATGGGTTTTTGGTAAGGGCTTTTCAGCGGAATTCAAGTGACCGTGCGTTTTGAGAAGTGCATGAGGCTTAAGCTGCAGGGAAATCCGGGAGAGTTCTTGATATAAAAACTCTCCAGACAACTTCATGAGCCGGCATTCTAAAGTTCGTGACACAAGTCCTCGAAAGTTTTACAGAAACGATTTACTTAGAGAATATGGGATAAAGAACTAAAGGGTTGTTGCCATCGTGTACGTTTTTTTTTTTTTTGTTTGCGTGTGCGTATCGCGTGCACGCATGCGTTCTTGCTCTCCAGGGGGTGAAAATTTCACGAGATGCGATGGTTAAGGGAAAAAGGAAAAAAAAAAAAGAAAGGGAAAAGAAACAGAGGGTGGCCTCAGTCGGTTACAGTGAAGACATAACTTTGCAAATTACATAGGATTAAGGTTGGAATGAGATTCTCGGAATGAACCAGGCTTGCAATTTTACACGCTGCTACGAGACATCGGTGCACCAAATGCCCGTTGTCTTATTTCGTATTCACTTTGCGTTTTTCCTTTTGGATAAGTTTTCCGTTATTTCGCTCGAATAGAGAATATCGATAGTGATTTGGTTTTAATAAAATCTCGAAACTCTTTTTCCTTTTTGTTCGATTCAATGTTAATTCCAATTCTAATTTAAATTTCATACGAATGAAATTTTAGTAAATTTAACTAATTAATCAAACTCTACCTTATTATATTTGCAAAGTAAATTTTTCTAATTTCTAAATTTATTCGATTATCATGCATTTCAAAGAATAGGTTTTTGGAAGATACTTTTCATTTGAACAAGAAATTCTAATTCTAATTCAACGAAAAATCGGAAGAATTGGACGATTTATTATTACGTGAACAATCTATCCATCCCTTGATAAATATGAATCTATAAACAAGCTCTTACCATATCCCAATAAGATTTATTTCACATTACAATCTCAAAATCGTCGTCAGAACGCGAAATCCGCATTTCCAGTCACCCATCAATCAACGTCCTCTCAACTACGAATTATGCCCGCAATAATTATAATCAATGTGTACCACGGATCCAAGGCACACATCCAAACCTCCATCCACACCGATGAAACTCGATCCTCGATCGATCAATCACACCCGAGATAACAAAAGATCGGTCTTGATCGAAAGAAGAAACGCCTCAATTACTCGATCGACGTTGCGAAACGAGGGAATTCCTATATAGATTATTCTTCAGCTTGACCGAGCCAAGAATTCCTTCACGTTCGGGTAACCCCCTAAAAGTGATTCCTTTCGACATCGTCGGTGGGCTATCGGTCAAAATAATCGACGTGGAGACATTTCCGATAATCACGCCGCTAAGCATCGTCGATCAATCACTCGATAACGTTCTCAGCCCATGGCGTGTAACTGGAGTGGCGTTCAGACGCGTTTCAACGACATCGTAGGCCAGGATATTTCCCTATCTGACTGCACGTGGCTGCCTCTCGATGGCCGTGTTGCATTGCTCGGCCGATAAGGGAGCATTGCCGATGTCGCCGACGTTACCGATCGAGTTGTTAGTCGAGAGTTTATCCCTAACGCCGGCCCTCCTTCGCAAAATAATCGTACACGTGGCTGCGTAACGTTCGGTTGAAATAATCAAGTATCCTGAGGCCTGATAACGACACGCCACTCGTCGAGCTGGGCTCTGGGATATCGAATAAACCTATGATACACCCCCATCCTCGAAGTAAGCACGCGTTTCAGAAGCACGTCGAGTTATCGCGATACTCGATTGCTCTTATGCGAAAACCGGCCCTCCCACTTGGCATTCGAATGAAAGATAAGAACCCCTTACTCTCTCCAATGGCCGTATGAGAGTTGATGTTACTTTTGTGACGCCATGGGTAAAGGTATTTGTATCAAGTGGTTTGGCCAAGTGACGTATGTTTTCTCTAGAAATAATTGTAATAAGCGTATTAGAGAGAGATTTGCATTTGTTTTTTCTTGGATCTATGAAAGAGTTTTTATTTTGTACTTATATAACTTATTTGTATGTTATGAATTATGTATGATCCTCAGAATCATAGCAATATAAGCGATAATGTTATATTATACTATAGAAATATATAAGGTTATGTAAAGATGTAACACTATATCCAAAGTTCCACAGATTGGAAACAATCGAGTTCCCATAAAGATACAATTACACAGGTCTATCTAAAAACTATTAAACAATTTATCGCGCGATCCAAGATCGGTAAAGAGAGATTCGAAGACGTTTTTCCTCCGTTTAGTTGGTCGTCGTACACGTACGAGATCAGCGTCCAGAGATTCTGGAAAAGATTCGCGAAGCCAGTGGAACGAAAACTTGAGAGGATTAGAGGGAAAGAGAGAGAGAGAGTGAGGAGAAAGAACGATAGATATGTACGGGGTCAAGAGAGAAGAGGACGAAGAGACGAAGTTTCGAAACGACCGACAGTCGGCATCTTTCACAGAAGTAAGTTTCTCAACGGGGTTGAATCTTATATCACGGATTTCTATTGGAAAAGAGAGGATACAGAGCAATTGCTCTAGACTTCTTGCGTGCACATTTGATTTTTTTGCGAGAGAAGAGGAAGAACGATTTCGATATAATATACCAGATCGTTGGGACGTTATCCAAAAGATGACCTCTATAGGTGATCTAATTTTCGATCTACTCGAGTTTACGGGGGAGGAACGATTCTTTTTCTTCGGCCAATTGTTTGATCTTCCAGTTTTGTAATGGTTGTTCTTTTATCTCTCTCGTCGAAATCGTTGATAATGTAGCTTTGTTTTTGGATTGCTTTGAGTTCGGTGGAATAATTTTATTGTTTTGAAAGAAGAGAAAATAAGTTGTTGAATGAAAATGATGTTATATGTATGTTTTATATATATAGAAAATTTGTAAATTAAAAATAAATGCTATTAACTATTATCATCAGCTTTAATATCTGAATTAAATATCACGATTTAAAATTGCAGTAGGTTTGAATTCGAATGGGATATAGTAAATGGATAAAATATTTAAAATATTCGTCAAATAAAAAAAATATTTAAAAGTTTGGAGAAAAGTTTTCTGAAAACTTTCGAGAAATCAAAGTCCAATTGTTCGTCGGAGTATTGGAAGTTCAATATATACCGAGTAATGTCAATATTTGTGCTCTGAAATCATGAAAGTTAAAAAAAAAAAAAGAAGAAGTTTGAATACGAATGGAAGAAACATATTACTTCGTGTAATTACTAATTAATAGTAATTATTCTGCAGTAATAATACATGAAAAGGAGTTTTAGAAATTAAAGAGGAGGAATTGAGAAACTATATTCAAAGTTTCGAATTCAAGAGGATTATTAAAATCGATTATTAATACAATAGTATTAATACGTGATTATGAATATAATTAATATTTTAATATAATAATTCAAACAATTCAAAACGTAAAATTTACCCTTTAATTTTGTATTAATTATATTCCATTCTATAACTATAATTCAATATTTCTATTGTTAATGTTGTAAAAATTGCAAACGTTTCATAAAAATCCCGTTATTACTTTTTGAAAACATTTTGAAAATTGTACAATGATATTATTATCAATTATAATTTATTCATTATCAATTTATTATAACAATTTTCGATTATCTCAAACTTTTTAAAGCGTAATACGCCCGTTTCAACCGTTTAATGTCCTCATTCCAATAATTTCGAATTTTCTACAATACACCGATCACAATAACGGCGGTATCCTGCTACTATTGACCCATATACGTACTTTCCCTTCGTATCACGTGAGATATCTCGGTTCACCACTGCATAGTTGATTGCCTATCCCAAATAACTCTGGTTTACCGCTGCATAGCTGATTGTCTATCCCGAAACAACATGATTCGGCGGCAGTCAATGGATTAAAGTGATACACGCATAACGCTAAACAACTATAATATTTCATAATAATATTTAATTTATATATTTTTAATTTATCTTTAGATAATAGTAAATTTCATAACTTGGAATATCCTTATTTCCTAATCTTTAATTTTTCTATTATCCACAATGCATAAATTATTGCGTTTAAATTGATATTTTTAAAGACATTTTTAATATAATACGAAACGAAATAGAAGGTACAGATATTAAATAAAATAATTTAAATAAAAAAAAGAAAGAAACATTTGACAAGTCGTTAATAACGCTGAGAATTTAATTTCTCAAATATAAATAATAGGTTCAACGTTATGAATATCTAACTGCGGGATGATTCTCATGCAAGAAACTAGTGAATTGTGCACGTTTTAATCCGACAACGTAGCCGGTCGTCTGACGCCATCCATCATATTCTACTTGCGAGAGCTAAAATTCAATTTAATCGGGCAGGCGTCGAGGTTCGTCGATAAAAACAGGATGAAAATTTTAAGATTTTTATTTGCTTGGTTGGTAAATATCCCCGCCCTGGTGGAATATAATTCATTGCCTTTTGTTACGAAAATGACACAGTTTCTCGATCCAGCCAAGGTAAAATTATTTCTATCGTTCAAAAAATCGTGGCTTTTTCACTTAAATTTGCAAATCCAAGCGCACTGCGGATAATAAGAATTTCAATAATAAACCAATAATAAAATAACGAGTTTAATACCAGTTCAAATTAAACGTTCAAAAGAAGAGTTAAAAAATATCTGATTATATCTATCTGTATCGAAATAAATTCTATTTTATATCTTTAACAAGGAACAAGGTACATAATATTAAAATATATTCAGAGTCTGAACAGAATACCAAGAAGAAAATTTCAATTTTCACAGGAAAATCATTTCCAAAGCTAGACATATTATTTCTACATCTTTAATTCCTCGTATCCTGTCAACTTGTTCATCCCTTTACATAACATTCTCGAATTTAAAAATTCACCAATCTTCTCAAATTCTCTTCTTTCGATATACCGTCCAACCTTATTCACCGTGAATTCGACAAAGCATAAATTTCCACCCACACCCCCATCCTTATTCTTACCTAATTTATCGCGCGTATCGTGCATCGTCATAAGACGTCAACTTAGTCGCGACAGGAATTCCGGCTCGCCTATATATATATATATATATATATTCTCTAGCTAGTGGAAAGAAGGAGAACGGGCAGAAAGGAGGGAAAGATAATAGGGATCTCTCTAACCTAGTGGACGGTCAATTAAATCTCGTGGACGTCGCGTGCAGGAAGCGGGGCGCTGCGTGCACCGGAGGCTTCCTTTCCGATTTCGAGCGGGTGGACCCTAACTCTAGAAATTTATTAGCCCGTGCGACCGACCGGCTAATCCTCGGTGGTGGTGGTAGCCCCCTCCCCCTCCCCTCGAGCGTGCAACTATTACCCGCGGCGCGCGTCCGGGGCTGGCCGCAAGCGGATCGGCCCAGGTGTGCCCGGCCACCGTGATGAAAAAAAAAAAGGAGATGGGCGGGCATGGTTTCACGTGTCGGATGGACACAGTGGGAATGCGAATGAAATGTAAACAGAAGGGTGGAAAAAGAGGGGGGGGGGAGACTCTGTTCTTTGTTCTTACGTCGGAGACTTTTAAGTGATTCAATTTTAACGGGTGTACTCTGCGTGTCTCTGTTGGCTCAGACCCTTCCTACGGCTTTGGGGAAACGTTCTTTCGGGGAAGGGTTCGTCGGATGGGTGTATTATTAAAAGGGGGACTGGCTGAAATGTTTTTGGGGATTGGGGGAGGGTGATATTTTGACAGGATAATTAGCAATACGAATAGGGGAGGTGTTATGTGCGATGATTGGATTTTTTTATGTGGATTTTGGAAATTTCTTTTGGATGGATATTTTCTTTTTGATCTTTCTTAGTATTTTGAAAAATATGGATTGGGAGGATTCGTTGAAAAGAGTTAGAATGATTTTATATCAAGAAAGGAGGAGATGTTTTTATAAAGTAATTAATAATATAAAGAAGTGCATTGTAATGCTCGGATCTTTTTATGTTTTTGAGACGGTATGTTCTTTGAAAAATCATTTTTCAAGTGAGTTTAATGGATGTTTCTCTTTTAATATTTTAATAAAGTATCAGGATATTCTAATGTCACTTTAGAATTAAACTATTCTATCTTAAAAATTTTTCAATAAACGATATTAATCGTCATATATTTCTCCTAAAGACGAATAATTAAATATTCGATTCTAAAAAAAAAATAACACGAAACTTTTAAAAAAACGTGGATTCTGCGAATTTGAATTATTTCAAACCGTTGCAATTTTTCCGCAATCGCCGATCCATTAAAATAAAAGTTTTAACAACCTAACACCGAATATCCTCCAAAACATCGACATGCTACACGACCTCTCCAATTCCACTAAAAAAATTATCAGATTTTTACAACTTTTACAACAATCCTTATTCATTTCAACATCGCGCTCGATTGAAAATCTAAAAAAAAAAAAAAAAAAAATGAAAAAAAAAAGAGACCATCGATATCTCGACGCGTCAGCACATTCACCATCACACCCCATCGAAATCATAGCGATAAAACTCGTATTACCTCTCTCCGGAACAGGTTCACGCAGGCCACCGCCTAAATGGATCTCGCTCATCTTCGAATACACGCCCGGAATTTGGGCGTTGCATTGTAAATTCAGCTGGCCGTTCGAGAAATGGAACGGTTGAAGATTCATCCTGATCTCGATCCACTGAAGATCCTCCTGATCTGAGTGGGCATCGTTACGATCCCACCTCTGTTGCGACTGCGGCTGGTGTCTCGTCTGCGATTCGACCTGCGAGAAATCAAACGTGAATTGAATTTCGTGGAATTTCAACACGGGAGGTGAGCGAGGGAACGAGTCGAATTCAGTCGCGCGAGAGCACGTAACGGTGTACGGGATGGATGAAAAAGGGAGGAATAATATTGGAAAGAGAGGGATGGAGCCGAGGAAATGTAAATCTGCTTTTAACGAAATCCGTTCATCTGGAATCGAGAAGCGAACCTTTCGTTTCGCTTCGTCCAACCCTCCTTTCTCTCTCTCTCTTTCTCTCTCTCTCTATCCCTCTCCATCCCATAAGTACCGCATGCTGGTACCGGCCGTTAAGCACAAAGACGACTCCTTCCAGTTCGATGAAAAGTCGAAGAACTCGGCCGTTTCCGGCACGGTGTTCCTCCGATTAACGTTTTTTTCTTTCTTTTCTTTTTCTTTTTTTTCTTTTTCTTCTTCTTTTCCCTCCACCCTTCTCTCCTCGTCGCGAGAGAGCGAACCCACCCCAGGTAACCCGTCGAGTATTCACGGGAGTGGCCGAGTTCCGAGTTTCTTAATGGATCATTATCGTTCTGAGAGCTGGTGATGGCATCGAAAGTAAGTTATTCAGTTGAGCGGGCCACGGCGAGCTGTGAATCGCAAGTGGATCGGCTAAAATTTACTTAAAACTTTCGAGGGAAAAAAAAGGAAATGTCTCGACTTCACTCCGAAGCACGAGCTGCACAATCGAGCCAATGTGTTCTTTATCGAATGGACGAGCTTGTTTATTTTTCGAGTTTGAAAATGATTAGAGGATAATTGTTGTACAATTGTAATTACATTGTAATTCGTGGTCAAATAAAAAGATAATTTCAAGTGGAGAAGAAAATCGAGAATTGCAAAGCAAAATTGCATTGGAAGTTTTAAGGGAGAATGTTTTTTGAAATTCAGTCAAGTAGAAGTGTATTTGGCTTATTTCCAATTGGATACGATCAGATAATCGGGACTAGATTGGAATCTACGTGTAAAAATAAGTAAAAAGTATAGAATGGAACTTGTTTGTTCGAGGTTTCAATTTTGAAAAAAAATAAAACTCGAGTATACCTATTTGTATTAATTATTGATTGCTTAAATTTAATTATTTAATCAATTGTTTAATCAACCTAGTTAATCTAACCAAATTTATACGTATTTAAATTAATTTTCAAATTTGATTTCCTCTCATGAACGAAGACACCAATGTAATCGCATTATTTTCTACTTTCAACTTCAACTTTGACAACCATACAATCTTCCTGACTTCATTTGTGATGTAAAATGGACCACAGCATTCTAACTGTAACTCTTCTTTTCTCAATATTATTTCTAATGTATTAAAAATAAATGTGGATATGGAGATAGGTGATCTTCTCAATTAGCATTTATGTAAGTTGACTCACAAACGTGACTGCTTGAATTAGTTTTTGTGCCATCTCGCGGGATAATCATGCTAATGCGAGTTAGACAACAATAGGAGGAATGGTTGATAAGCGGGGATAGGCCTACAAATGAACTCATCAGTAAAATTACAAGATTCCCCTTCTTTGGATATGGGAACATTTGGAATATGGCGGTAATTTGACTAGATCGATGATTAGGAATTTGTTGGAGGATTTCGTGGTGGTAGTCGAGTTATTAGGGGACGAAAGATGTTATGATTTGCATGAAATGAACAATTTTGACGATATTTCTCTTACAATTAAGATTCTATAAGATTCATTGTAAGATGTTAGAGAAGGAAAATATTAATTATTGTATTTTTTTTTCATTTTAATTCGTTGTTTTATAATTTATTCATTTCTCTCCGTCAAATATTCGATTATTAATTCAAATGTGCAAAATAAATGTAAATTATTATATAATTGCAAGTTATTATTATTTGGAATACAATTTTGTTCGATTATAAATTGTGTAACATTTGATTTTTGACAGTGTTTCATTTCAAAAGTAGGTCTAGCGATTTTTATATTCGTTATTGATGTCACACCTGACCAGGCTGCGTTGCAATGCAGAAAGATAAAAATTATTATGAATGCTACTTTTTATTCTTGATACATCGCCGTGCAATTTTTATTCTCTTTTTGAAATTGATACACGTTGCAAAATGTTATCTTGAATTTGACAAACGAAGAGAAAAATTTCGTAACGCGTTGCATCTTGACGTATATTTCATTTTCTCAATTTTTTTTTATTTCTTTTTGTTTATTTCTTGTTAAAATTACTTTCAAAGCTTTTGCTACTTTAACTTGTTATATCACTTTAAGTAATTCGTTTTCTCCTACCATTCTTTTTCATACAAAAATTTATCCTATGTATTAAATTAAATTCAATTAAAGAGAGAGACACAATATAAGATATAAGCGTTGTGATTAAGAAATAGGAATAAAATATATTCCATTCTATTTCTAAAAAAGTTAACTACGAATTAAATTGATGCAATTTTCGCACGATTCCAATTGTAACGCGACATCAATATCAATATCTTTCGAACGACATCGCTCTTACAATGCTGCATTACAAAATCGATATCAACGCAAATTAAACAAATTGAATTCACTGCATCGGATATGTCGACGAATCTTTTAACAAACATCGCTTAAAATCCAATGCAGGGATCGATGTTTCGCCATAAAAGTAAATGGAATGATCGGTGTAAGAACAAATGCCCGGATGTTTCTGTCGTGTTCGCGGCCGATGAGTAACGCGTTTTTAAACGTAACAAACGCTCTAACTCTGCGCGATTTATTATTATCTCGATGAACGTTCTTCATAAATTCGAGTAACAATTGGTAATGAAAAAGCGAATTGCACGAGAACACGGAAGGAAACGGGGGATAACAGCGTCTACGTACATCCGCTTCTTTTTCCCTTTCCCTCCTCTTCTTTATTCGTTTTTCTTTCTTTTTTTCTTTCTTTCTTTTTTTTTTTTTTTTTAAATTTTCATTCGTTTCGTGTTTCGTTTCGTTTCAGGAGTGGAATTCGGAAACTGCGATGGAATTTATTTGGAGGGAAGGGAGAAAAAGGAGAAGGAATACGAGAGTCGAATAAATGAAAGCTAAAAATAGAGAAGAATCAGAGGAAACATTGTAGTAGTCTGTTCCTGCAGCGATTCTTTTTTTTTTTTTTTTTTTTTATGCCAACGAAGAGAACGCAGATTTTCGCCAAAATCCTTGCATTTTTATCGATACATGCGTTAAAATTCACTTTTCAATTAATGTAACAAAAGGATGATACTTTTGATACGAGTAATAAAATAAATAAATCGATTTAGAATTTGAACGTAAAGAAATAAAAATGTGGAGGAGATTTTGTGTTCTATAATAATTGAAAAAATTAAATGAAATGCATAAGAATTTATATACAGATAACTGGCAAAATAGATATGTTCTTTTCAATATTATTATTTTTATTTTTTTTTTTTATTTATTCGAATGTCTATAAATTAATACATTTCAATGAAATTTTTCGCGTATTTTTAGTTTGAATAGAAACTTTTGCTGTTTGTTTTTTGCAACATGTAAAAGGATTTTTTTAAAAACTTCACTACGTTTCAAACAAAACTATTGAGCTTCGTAGCTTTAGATTTTTTTAGAAGTAAACACAAGCTTTTCCTTGTTTTTTTTATAAAAGTATAGACCAACTTCAGCAAATTTTTCAACTTGAAAATCTTTTTGCGTACACGTGCACGTATATACTTGCTTCTTTTCACGCAAAAGATCAATCAAATTTTCGTTTAAATTCCCTTTTCTCTTTTTTTAATATGAATTCCATTGAATTTTTAAAAAAATTTTTTTACCATTTATTTATTTATCAACTTATGAATCATCTCTTGCATATCATTTCATCGACAATTAATTTCCATAATTTTAGAATAAAATTTAATGATACGTTCTATGATAATGAATCATCTCATTTGGACAATTTTGGGTATTATTCTTATATCTTGATAAATTATTGCGAAATTTTCTCAGATCTTTAAAAAAATATTACCAACAACCAAAGTTTATATAAGAATATAATATCAAATGATCGTAAGTGATTCTCGTTCAACAGATCAATCACAATAAGAATACGAAAGAGAGAAAACTCACAAGTGGAACGAAACCTCTTACTAATTACTTCGAAAAAAAAAGTTTCGTCAGCGGCCACGATCCTATTACGAAGGAATCAGGGTTTGGGCTGTCGTGAAATTACATCTCTGTGGGGACTTTGATAATAGACAATCGGCAGAAGCCGTTTCCTTCGAAACCCTTGAAAAGAATTCTCGTAGTTCATTGTTAACGAGGAACGATGTTCTCCTCTGCTATATCATTGTCGAATTCGTGTCGAGTTCCACTTCAAGGTATACTCAAGGTTTCCAAACTTGCTCCAACTTTCCCCCCGTAACGCGTTAAGAATTGCTATCGATTAATCCTGGGCCGGAAACATGGCGGAAAGTAAGGGCGCGGAAAAATTCATTTCCAACAGGGGTTATATATGTGTACGTTTAGCGATTTGTCAAATCTGTGTCAGTCGAGACAAATGTGTGCACGTTGGGCACCACGTTGGAGTTGGAGGATTTTCTCGGTTGAAAAATTATGCAATTCACACCTCTCGGCCCCGGGGTTGGTTCTTAGACGAAAAAATACGATTTCGATGATTAATGGCTGTGCAGTGTTGATGGTTGTCTTTTTGCCCCTGACGCGGTTATCTGGTTGATAAATAAATCTTGCCTTTTTTGACTTTTTTTGGAATTCAATCCGGAAGCGAAAGTAATTAGAAAAAGAAAATGTATCAGATATTGAGAGACAGTTTTTATCTTTCGCAATAATATAAGGGGATATATCTTTTGAACTTTTGATAAAGAAAAATAAGTGAATGAAAGAAGGGAATATAGAAAAAGATATAATATAGTGGCTCTGCATGAACGTCTTCTATGATGTTATAATTATAGTATGTGATCAATTTTGCCAACATTAAATCATTTTGTTTCTAATTAATTCTATTAATGTAAAATTTCGATTTTGACAATTATTTTCTATTTGATGATTCTTATAATATATGGAGGTATACTTTAAGATAAAAGATTAAAAATAGAATTGAAAGTTTTGATTTTTATCGCAGGAAGAGGGAAGAGGATTAAATAAAAATTAAATTAAATTTTTGAAAAAATTCTCTGATCATGGAAAATAGAGGATTGCATTCCTAATTGATTTTTTTTTTTTTGCGGGGGAAAAAATAGCTTTATCAACATTCAAAGGTTGAACAAGTTATTGAATGGACTTGGATATTGATTAAAGATACCACAACGTTTTGATGCGAATGAATATTTATTTTTAATCTATGGAAATAACAGTAAAGCCCTGCCAATAATAGAGATTTGTTAAAATTCGATATCGGTTTAATTCAGGCGACATTATCCGAATTTGTTATATATTGCTTTCCACGAATTCTGTTGCTTTCCCCTTTGCAAATGTATATGAATACAAGCGACAGGGTAATAAAACTAGTTATCGAGAATTTAAATCAATATCGGGTATGGCACATTGAAATGGAATGAAATGGTTGTTAGAATCGTTGACACTATATAAATATTCTGCATGCACTGAATAAATATTAATTAAATGATATACGATGCAACATTGCGAGAATTGTCTGTTTTCAACGTTCCACGTGTTTTTTCCATAACGTTTTGTGACATTTCACGTTTCGAATCAATGGAAATAACCAGTTAAAGTTGCTTCAAAGAAAGGAATTCGTTTTCAACAGCTATTTTTGCGCGGGAAAAAAAAGATGAATTTTATATATTTAATTGAAAACGAGAACAGAAAGGAAGTAAATAAAAATGAACGGAGAAATATCCAAGAAATTTTTTATGTAAATTAGAGAAAAGTAACTAAATAATTTTCATTATCAATAAATAAATTTTCAAAGGATTTTTCGAAAAATAAACTTAACAAAATTCTTTTTCACCTATCATTAATTATTAAGCATTAAATATTATTTAATATACAGTAGAAATTATTTTTTTTTCAAATTAATCAAAAATATATATCTTTTCATGTTATAACCTTACTATATTGTAATTGTGCGTACGATCTCCCTCTTAAAAAAAAAAAAAAAAAATCCAATTTTCCTAAGGTCACAAACTCGAATTAAATCGAAGAAAAATCAAAGCCTCGAGTAATCCAGCGTACCAATAAACCACTCACCCGGCCACGTTCCCACAGTAAAACAATTTTCGACGTTATGGCTCCTCATTGGCTCGTGTCTTTAATTGAATTCGCGCAAGAACCAAGCGCCAGGCACGAAGGTCATGAGCAATTAGCTCGAGAGGGGGGGAATTGAGCGGCGCGTAGGCTCGCAAACAAACCAGCACACCGTGGCGAGAGCTTTAAATCCTCCGCCGCTCCGTTCAATTAGAGAAAACCGAGAAAACGCGCCCCACAACCGAGCCTGTGACGCTTTATGCCTGCTGTTTCGTCGAAGACGGCGGAGGGAAGTTCGAAGAGGGGGTGGAGATCGTTGAAAAGCAGCGACGGGGATTACCAGGTCGCGACAAGGATGACACCGACACGCTTCTCGTCCGGGCACGACGATTGTTGGCGAACGATGCAGTTTACAACGATGAAAAAGTGCAGCAGTGTGCAACCCAACACACTGTGTATATACCTGTGTATATAAAAGGCGTGCATGCTTGCTATATGGTGAACTGAAATTTTTCTATGAAACTTTGATTGCGTACAGGGTACATTGAAATAAATTTTGAAATTGAATGTGTGTGTGGGTGTTTAAATCGAACGTGTAAATTTATTTATTTGGAAATGTTGGATTTAAATTTTATTTTATTTTATTTTTTTTTTATTTTAAATTGAAACGTGTTTAAATTATTCTATCTGGTGTTCCTAAATTTTTTTAATGAGATTTTGGATGTTTAAATATTTATCATTATTGCTTATATGGAAATGGTATTCAGTGATTTTAAAATATTTTAAAAATTTTACATGGAGTTGAACGATAGAGATTATTTGACAGTAATGAAGTAATTTAAATTTCGAAGGAATTGTTGTAGTACAATGAATATTAAATTATTTACGAAATAAATTGCAAATTAATAGAATCTTTTTTTTTTTTATTACATTTAATAAAATCAGTTATAAATCAATAGGAAAAAAAAGATGGAAGGAAGAAATGGAAGAAGTGAAGTTCAATTTCTAGTTTAATTAAATTAATTTTTTAGATGTACCATATTGTTATAATTTTTTTTAAAATTATCATTTGAACATTCCTTTTAAATAAACGTTCCATTTCATCAGGAATGATCTAAAATTATTTGAACAATAATATATCTAATTAAATAATTGTCGAGACATAAGATAAATGTCAAAATTATTACAATAATATCCAACTATTAATAGATATAATAATTACTTGGTGAAACAATAATATTATAAAATGATCCATATTAAAACATTAAAATCTAAAATTGTTCTATTTTATAGATGGAAATATCCAACATGAAAATGCGAAATATATTTGAAACGGAGCAATGGTTGAACACGGAATATACGGGAAATAGAAATTTCATAAGGATAATGGAAATCCTCTTAGAAATTCTGTGGTGATGAACATGAGTAGTTTCACTGTGCATTTATTGCAATTCAAATGGGATAATGTATGTATAACGTTACAATGTACAACACACGAGAGTAAATGCGTTTCTAGTGTTATTATTTTCAACTTCGTACATTATATATTCTATTTTTGATAAAATTCTCATAGAAGAATTTTTCAAACAATTCTTGCATATGATAAAACGTTAAGTATTTTAGAAATTTGTTCAAGGGAGATTGATTAAATTTAATATTAAAAATTTGCAAATTAATACAATTGATACATAATTAATTTTTTAATTATAATAGGAAAGAATTTCAATTAAATTTTTACATATTTATATTTAGTATAATTATTAAATTTCTATGGATATATATTATTATTTTTTTATTCAACGTTCAATACAGTTTTAAATTGTACTGTCAAGTATCGTATATTCTATTTAAAAAAGTTACGATGACCTAGATTTCTCGATAAAAAAAAAAAGTAAAGGAACAAAATCTTATTACTGTACCTCCTGTCATACAATTTTTGCTTGAAATATTTTCTCATATAATATATACAGGTAAGTGTTAATTTGTTCTATTATTTATGTACGACGAAGGAATCATAACAAAATTAAATATTATTATCAATAATTGTTTATTTAATATTTAATTTTAATTTTATTTTTATGAAAGAATCATTAATCGTTTCAACTTGTCAATTGATGATAAATGAAATTAACAAATAGCATAAATTACTATCATTAATATTGCATTTACTCGTATTGCTCGATAGCTCAAGCAAAATTACCAAGTTCATGAAATCATAAATTGAATATTTCATCCGATATAGCATACATTGTGAGATATAAAATTAAATTCGATTGCTATTTTATGTCACAATATTTCATCTAATTAATATCTTTGAATCATTATTAAATAACTTTGTTACTTCATATCACATTATTATTTAACATTTTTTATTTTTGCAAATTATTATAATTTTAAAACTATCCGTTCACATAAATATATTAACATCATTTCATATAATTATTATACATAAAATCAAGTAACAGATTCAAAATTAGCATCGATCCATTAAAAATTCAAAATTTCGTCGATTGATTGACATTTATAAGAAATTAATCATCAAAGATTGCAATTAATTTAATGAACTGACGAAATTAATCGCCACTTACTCGTTTAACGACCAATTATAAATATAAATATTGCCAATCATCAATTACCAGTCTTCGATACCAGAAGTTTAATTAAAATTCTATTTAACGAATTGTATTATATTATATATACATTTAATATATTAAATAACGTATTAATAATTAACTAATCTGAAATCATAATCAAATATTAACACCAATAATAATAATATTTCGCACTCGATTGAACATAACATAGAAAAAAAAAATACTTCACACATCTTTCAACCAATCAATCATCAATTACATTCCCCTAACTCGATTAAAAAAATCATTTCTCTCCTCCCTCTTCAAAATTAATACACGAATCTGGAAATGTCTATTACATCCTCTCCCGAACTAAACATTCGCTTTTATCATTTTGCCCAAAGTATATTCCAGCGGAAATTTTTGTGACACACCGAGTATACACGCGAAACACGCTCGCCTCGAAATGCAGTCGCGCTATGCATTCACACCTAAGGACGTAGCCATGCGAAACCCCTGCAATGGCAGTTTGTCCCACGAATTTATGCACGTGGCTGCCGCCGAGAACGGGATACTTTCGACCGTTATTTCGCACCGTAAACGTCAAGCCTTTTTGGCACCTTTGAAGTGTCTCTCGGCGGTTTCCAGGCTAACCGCGGCTATGAAATACGCTTCTCCATCGCGACACGCCGCACCGACACTTCCGGCGATATTGTTTTAACGTTATTTGACACGTTATTACTCGAGAACCGACTGAGGGTGAACTTCCACACGACCGAGGGCTTTCCATCCCTTTTCTTCTTCCTATACGTGGATCTTTAATCTTTTTGACGTGGATTCATTTTACTGTATTTTCTTTTTCTTTATTTCGATTATTTGTAGTCGCATCAACAATTTAATAGCAACAATCGTAATTATTGTAATATTTCATACTATGTTTCCTTTATTTTTTAGAAATTGGATGAGATTATCTTGTTTTGAAATTGTTCCTTGAAAAGTAATGGATTTTGAATTATAACGAGCCAAAGATAGATTTGGTTATCTGTTTTATTAAAAAAAAAATTTGTTTGAGTGGTTGGAAGGAGCTGTTCAAAAAATTCCATTCTGATTTTCAATTTGTCGATTATTTTTCTTCTTCTCGTTTTGATCGATTGATTTTTATTGTTTCATTGCTCGAGTTGCCAAGGATTTTTACTAAAGCTTTTTCTCTTCTTCTCTACGTACTTATAGATACATTTTTTTTTTCAACGTGGATTTATTCTTCGTTACTCGTGTATTTGTATTTTTATTATTCGTGTTTGGTTACGTTTTGAACGTAGCGAGAGACATTTCGAAAACGTTTACTATTAATTCGTGAGGATGGTGCATCGCGATATTGGAATATCGATCTGTTTTCTCTGACAGTTTTATTAATTTTATCGTATCCCCCGTTTTTTGGACAGTTAGCGCAGTTACGGATTCTTTGAAATGTCGTGTTAATCCAATGTATTTTCCCTTCCAGTTATCCGTTGTATGTACAATAAACGAAAGTTTATTTGTTGTTTTGTTTCTCCGTTTGTAATTGTAGTGATTGTATTGATAAGAATATTGCTTTAAGAGTAAAACGATTAAAATTTACAGTGGAATAATATTTATTATTTATTGCAAAGATCATGCAATCGATTCTATTAAAAATTTCAATCGTAATTTTCAATCAATTATTAATTTCGTCAATAATAATATATTTATGTCAAGATTTTTTTTTATTATAACTTTCATATGAAACGTTTCTTTCTTACATCGAGCGAAACGTATTTCTTTCGATATTAATTCTCATCGATCAATGTTGAAACATTTAAAACGTTTCATAAGAAGATACAACAATGGTTGATATTACACGATTAATTATTGACAGCGTGTTCTCGTTTTTATTTTCTGATTGATTCCAAATAATTTGTGTGTTTTAACATTTTGTTATTAAAAATTTAATGGTAAATCCTGGCATCGAGTTTATAATAGGTTTTCACTAAAGCTCAGGAAAGATTTTATTAATATTTCAATAAGATGAAACCGCCCCCACTATTCAGTATAGCAAAAAAAGCGAGGAGTCACTATAGGCAATTTATGCAGAATCAATTTTCCCTCGATACTTTTTCAATCTTCGTTAAGTCTCAATGCATAGTATTACCAGTGGAATTTACTTTTTTTTTTTTTTTTCCTGTATTTCTTTTGCGATTAAATACAACGCTGCTTCGAAAATATATGCTATAATCCTTCGTCATTGGACTACATTGATCGCTTTAATTTTGGTTCATCGATTCGAAAAATTCGGTCCATTCGAAATGTTTGAAATTATCACGAAAATTTTCATCCCAATTTATTCATTAATCCTGCATCCATTGTGCGCATACATAAATAATTACCTAGAAATTCAAGGATACAATCAGTAGTATAATCAACGAAATCTACTACAAAAACAATTTTAAATAAAAATAAGACCCCAAAAATTATGATCACAATCAAAAGTAAAACACTGTATCTGTAATTGTAATAACTCCAATAAATGATGAAAAATTTCATAAAAAATTCCAAATAATTATAATATTAATTAATGGAAGATTAACATAATCAAATTAACTATCTATGAAATCCAAAGCAAATAGCTTTCTAAAATCATCGATTCTTTAAATAAATCTTTCTTAAAAAAAAATTATGATAACAAGCAATTAATAATCGTCATCATTTCCTATTCAATCATTTCGAAACGAAATTCGTATATAATCATAAATAATCTAATTTTTCATCTTTCCCTAACCCGATACATCGAATCAAAGCCAGATGCTCGCGTACACACGTAGATTGTCGGATGGTTCCAAATTTGCCGGAAGGAGATCGCGCGTAACTTGCATGCAAATTCTGACCGCAATCGAGATGGTTGTACGTGCACGGTGTTGTACGGGAAGCGTAACCCTGCAACACGCGTGAATCGAAGGAGAGAAAGGAAGAATGAGTAGACGAGAAGAGAAAAGAAGAGGAAAAAAAAAAGAAGAAAAAGAAGAGGAAAAGGAACGAAAGAAAAAGCTGTGGCATCTCGCGCAGTTGCCTTTTTTAGCCGTTCCTTTTTCAGAGACTCTTCTCGTCCGTGATTTCCTGGCCTCGTCGAGATTCACCAGGTATTTAAGCGTGCTTACGCCCGTTGAAAGAGGCGAGATACAGCTCCGGTATCGAGTGAGCAAAAGGGTGAGAAGGGTATCGGTGAAGGGAGGGTAGAGGACGAGGATAGGAACTAACTGAACCGGGGAAAAGAAACTGAAAGCCGATGCTCGAACACCGAATCGATCCTATAAGATTCCTCCATTCTCCCCTTTACAGGGTTAGCCAGATGCTTGGCGGATCGACCGACGTGTTCGGACTTCACTTTGCGAGGTAAGGCCGTCGAAATTCGTTGCTCCCTGCAATTTGTCCGACGATTTCGGCAACGAAATCTCAATTAAACCGGCTTAAATACACCAACCTGTGGTTCGAGATAGATAAGCTGTTGATCCGGATCCTAATTCCCTTTTATTTGCAAGATGCTTCAGAAATTCGTTGTATCGATTCGTTTGTATTGATAGGTATTGCGTTGTAGTCTCTCAACAACATTATTTGTTGTTATTGATTATTCGAAATAATTGGAAAATGTATGGAAACAAGTGGTTCTTTGGATAATTGGTAAAATTTTTTGATACGAATTAAATAAAAAGTAAAAATTAAACAATTTTCATACGTGTTTGATTTTTTTAAATAAGAGAGATTATGAAAAATAAATAATTGTTGGATGTTGTTGCATGAAATGATATCCTTCTGAATTTTAAGATGTTTCTTGGGATAAGTAATTTTTGGATTATCGTATATCGAGGAAGAAAATAAAAGCTATAACGTATAGTTTTATGTAAAGTATAAATAAGTATGAATTATAAAATTGATTGGTTTCTTCTTTTTATGATAACAATGATATAAAATAAAATTGAATGCTGTAAAAGAATACTTTATTCAGTATTATATTGCAGGTGCAGCTGAAATTATATTTTTTCTTCGTAATTGAACTATTACAGATTTATATAACATTGTAAGATGTATAAAGGGAGAAGAATATAAAATGATAATTTTCTCAATAAAATGTTCTATCTATTATTTCAAATAAACAAAAATATAATTATAAGAAAAACTATAATAGATAGTAGAAAATAGATAACACATAATAAATTAAATTTTACAAATCAATTTGATAAATTTGCAACTTATTTCATTATCTTTTATCACAACAAAAAAATATCTTATTATTTCTTTCAACTATTAACTTTCTGTAATTTAAGCTCACGTTAAATTAACACTTATTTCCAACATCAAATGGTCATAAATTAATTCACAATACCATTTCATTTGCACTGTCACCAATATTAACAGAATTTCTCATATAATTTCTCTTCCCCTTCTTTGTCTCGTAATCTAAATAAAACAGTGTCAAGTAATCGCATCCTTATCTGGTGTGTCAAATACAAGCACCTTCATAGCGAATTTATTATTCAATAAAATCGAATTGGTTCCAATTCCACGTAGATCACTCTGTAACAGTCCGTATCTTACCGTTCATAACCATCTTTTACACGAACCAAATTCACAGTGAGTGTCATGAATTGTTGACAACGTAACATCCAACCAGGATCACGAAACATTCTTAATACAGAGTCAAGATTACAGACGTTTTATCACAGAGGGTTGAAAAGGAAGACAAAGAAATGAAACAGCGGAGGTCTCGATTTCCAGGAATCAAAGGACACGATTTCACCGTCGAATCGATTCAATTCACGATTCTCTCTCTCTCTCTTTTTTCCATTCCCTCCCGACAAAGAAAGGCCAGCTCGTCCTAAAAGGATATCTTCGAAATCAATTCGATTGATCTGATTGGTCGTCTCTCGATGATTGTCCGCGCGATCCATGGAAACTTTCCACTAAATATACTCGTGCACATCGATAATCTACGAGTCGGATCTGATCCAGGAACGATCGCACGGTTGCCTCCACATATGGTGGCGCTGGCGAATACAATAAATCATGGCGAATATGAGGTCGAAACGCGCGGTATGCCGTTTGAAACAGATCCAAGGCAAGCGTTTGCAGCTCCTCTTTCGCGTCTCTCCCTCTTTCTCCTTCCTCTATACACGCCTCTATATCCATCCATCCCTGTCCCACCCTCTCTTGCCTGCACACCCCCCCCCCTGATCGATGATCCTGCAGTCGTTGTTGCTCCACTGGTGCTACGGTGACCTGTGACACTTGGAAAATTAAGAACGCCTCTCATAAAACTACTATTTCCCTCCTCCTCCTCCTCCTCCTCCATCCCAGTTCACTTTTTCTCCACCGTATCCCGGCTTCATCCCGCTCGAACGAGCGAGCTGAACTCGCGCGGAAGATTAAACTTCCAGCCATTGTCTCCTACCGTTTTTTCCCCCCTCCCCCGCCCTACACTTTTTCTCGGCCGTGTGATGTATCGGCGTGGCACGATGTTTCGTAAACAACGATCCGGGTATAATGCGCCGATAAACGAGATGATTTTTACGAGCTTCTCGATCGTGAATTTTTATTTTTTTTTTTTTTGTAGAGAAATAATGTTATTGATAAAGGTGGATGCCTCGTTCCACGTTATTATTATTGCTTCTTTGTCGGAAAATAGCTTATCAAGTATACAATGAAACAGTGATCAAAATTCTCTAGGAGATTAGAAATTGGTATTAGAAACGGTTATTGTTTCAATAATCGTTATCACATTATGACATTGTTTAAGTCGAAAGTGTATCTATTTTTAATTTGTAACAACTGAAAAAATAAGAGAACAAAAAAGTTTCGATCATAATTCTTTAATTTTATATTCGAGATCGATTGTATAGTTGTATATATATACATCATCTTTCAACAAATGATCCAAAGACGTGCTAATCAAACTGACAAGCCGAGAATGGGAGGTAAGTTCGATGATGGGTGTACCAGATATATACAATTGTATCAATTACACGCATAAGTGATTAGCATTGTTCCTTTAGTTATGTGTCGTTGATGTGTGTAATTACATATCGCATATTAGCCGTTTTACCAGTAGCTGCGTTGGATACGCAGGTGCGTGCGTATATAATCGCCTGATTACATAATCTACCTATTTAGAGTAACTATGTTTATCTTGCTAAGATTGGTATTTCTGTATAGATAACGGGATACATATGTTTCCTGTAATCGTCGATCAATCATATCAGTCACGACATTTGCATTTTGTTTCTCGACAGATACGATTTTTCAATTCTTCAAAATATCCAATCGTCGCTTAACGGTATTAAAGGAAAACTCGAAGTGTGAAAATTGGACGAAACATGAAAATTTTAGATCGTATTTATATATTTTTCATAGTTATACGAACACGAAACGCGCATTTTGCACGTGAAAGCGATCGAAGTTCATTTAAAAGTGAAGTTCGAATTTCGAATAATATTTTCGATTCTACAGATACGTCCAATCTCGATTTTTTTTTTTCGAAAACAAGTTGTATATACGCGTAAAAACATTCGACTATATTTCTATCTTTCTTTCTTTTTTTTTTTTTTTTTTATCGAGCTACATGAATCAAAACATGATGTTGTTTGACGTATATTAAAATTTGAAAATTGAAAAAATATTGGATGAAATAATATTCGAAGATTTTGTAGTATACATCAGAATTCGATTTAAATATCTACACGTCATATTATTTATTATATTGATATCGAGAATAAAAAACAAAAAATTTTGAAGTATTAATTTTTAAAAATCATTTTTCTTTAGTAATATTTCGATAACTTTTCACTAATTGAGAAGATCTTCTTTTCAAGATCGATATATTTCTTTTTCTTTCCGTAAAACTAAAAATTTTACGTTGATCGTTAATTCCTCTTTATTACTCGCATAATTTTATTCCCAAGCAAACAGCCAAATTTAATTTCACCCGATGTCGTACACATTCACCGAATTGAATTTCATATGCCTGTATATACATGTATATTATTAATTATAGAAATTATTTGTATATTGCTTAAACGTAGCGCTTATTGATTGAAGCCCAGAAACTAAATCGCTGGCATGAATTAAACATGGATGCAAAATTACTCGCATTAACGTGGGATCCGGTGATGGCTGGACCCTTTAATTTTTGTTCGCAGTTATGCTCGCAAACGAGAATAGGGAACGATGTCGAGAATCGGATGTTGAAGAATTTGAATTTTAATACTTCGCTAGAATATTCCAATTTTATCAGTTATTGGAAAATCACGTGCGATATAACGTCTATCTCAATTTTAATTCAATCATTTCGAAGATCGTTAAACATCAGAACGAAGAATACAAATACAGGGGAAACCGACATTTTGACACGGAGAGGGATTTTCGTAGAAACTTCTCGATTGAATTTCTGTTCTGCGAATTAATTATACGGATAAAATAAACGTTACAGGAATATGTATCGATAACAGAACGATTGTTTAACAAATTTCATCATGGAAATGTATTAAACGTAATATCATTCCAAATTTAATATTTTTAAAGGGATCGGTGAATTTTTTCCTTTTGTTTTTTCAAATGTAACAATTGTTATATCTGTATTTTATATATATGTTTTTGAACCGATAAGGAAATATAATAAAATATAACACGGTGAAATTGTATAAACATATGAAGCTAACTTTTGAAAGATAAGAGAAAAATAACTGGGGCAAATGTAAAATCAGTAATATTTTGCATTTATTTTTTTCTTCCTTTCTTTCTTTCTTTTTTTTTTTTCTCCCCTCTCTTTATACACGTAACACAACTTTTTCATAAATTTGTTTTCAACACTTCATCATAATTAAATATAATATAAAATTAATATAATTTGAAACGGCATATTACTGATATACGGGTAATTAAAAATTCTCACGTTACCTCTTCAAATATATATGTATAAGTCAAATTTATACACAAATATACAACGTAAAACTCCGCATCGTATGAATTTTTACGTTATTAGCTATATATAAAAAAAAAAAACTGTATCATAAAAAAATTGCATGACAGATGCGAAGATACGTAATTTAATTAAAATATGCAATTTAATATTATCACACTATCATCGCTTATTGGCAGATGAACATACGAAAATCAATACAGTGAGAAAAATCATCTATCATCTTGAATATAATTTTTTTAAAAACACTTGTTTCGCAAATCAATCGGAAATTATATCGAAACTGTATCCAATAATAAGTTAAAAGTGATATCAAATTTTTCGTTCTGACGACGTTTCTCGCGACATTTCGCGAATTTCGGGTTTGGAAATCAACGGATATCAACGAAGATCGATAAAATTAATTCGTGTGCGCGTCGCGTAAAAAAGCGTATCCAATCGAAAATGCATCGTTGCGGATTCAATGTGGGGTGAAGAATATCACGCTCGTTGTTGAATCACGGCTCGATCCAAAGGCCACGGATTTTTCGCAGAGTTGTAGCGGAAATCCGGGGGAAAAAAAATAATTTATGCATCCGTACAAAGAGCGGTTGGAAGGGGATTTTCTGGTGCGAGGACTCGGGTAAAAAAAGCAGGTATAAAGAAGCGTGCTGTACGGCGCTTCTCGTTTCCTCTACTTCGATTTTTTTTTCCTTCTTCTTCTTCTTCTTCTTCTTCTTCCGCCATTGCCGCGAAGAATGCCACGTAAGAGAGGGACGTTGAGAAAGCACAGCGCGGATGATTAACCCCTTGAAACGCAAATTTTTCTTCGGCTTAGGGCGTGACAGTTACGCTATTGATATCGCGCCATTGCCATTTCTTTGATACATGCACACATTTTTTTCCCCCTTATTTATTCCTATTTGCTATTTTTCTTTATCTTTAGACGCGTATCTGACGAGCAAGTGTTTGAGAATTCAAGTTTGCACATCTTATTTACGCAATCCTTACGTGGAAATTGTTATCGTGGTATAGAAGGTATGATTCTTCAAGAGGGTGAAATGAAAATCAGGAATTTTTTTAATAAGTAAATATCTATCATATTTTTAAAAATCTGATCTGATATTTTTATCAAATTTATCTTTAATCATTGCACATTTTATTTTATATATTAAAATAATTTATAATCTTACGTTTCGAACATAACATTTTTACCAATTCTCGCGTATAAATAACAGAAAGTTATTCGACTCATAAATCTGAAAATTATAAATAAAATTTCCCTCCATTCCAGTAATAACTACGTTTGTGTTTACATCCATGAAATAAGTAATGATCGACAGGAATACTAGAAACTTTATATTCCAATGTTAAATCTTATTTGGTTTATAATAACAACACGACATATGAAAAATATTTATATAGGAATAATTCTTCGCGAAATCGCGAAATGTATATTGTTGTTAGTTGAACGTTCGAAAGAGATTGATCGACGAATTTACAGCGAATCGAACACAATAAAGCCGTCTTATCTGGGTCACGTTGATTACTTATTCGATGACAAAGTTATCGAACCAATATCGAACGTATCCAGGTTGCCAAGTTCAAAGACTCGAAGGATAGAGAGACTTCGCCAATCGGGAGGATTTAACTTGTGGTTACCTGCGAATCCACGTGTAGAAGACGTTGCCAGTCTTCGTCTAGACCACGATTTAATTCATCGTATATATCAATTCCGGAGAAGTCTGTAACGTTGAATGAAACAGACTGCTAAGTTACTCTGTATTATTTATGGAGGAGAAAATATATTCCAATTTGTAATTCTATCTATATAATATTGATTTAATTTAATATTCCATGATGTTAATATAACAGAGTTTTATAAAAAAAAAACATTTAATTTCAAAGTTTTTCTTTAAAATATTATTCTATTACGAAAAGTGAAATTTTATGAATTTTATAAATTATGAGATACCTTAGCCAAATTATTTAATTCCATTTCATGGAAAATTTTTAACTTTAATTTTAAAAAAAATACGGTTGATCCAGTGATGAAGTTGATAAATTTTGTAACGAAGAATTCATTAATATTAACTGTTTAATTAATGTTAAAAAAATCAGACCGTGAAAGAGTGAATAGTCTAAATCATTAATTCTTGAACTGAATTTAAATATTATTTCTACTTTAAATGTATTTAATAATATATTACTTTTATTTAAATATATTGGGATTATATCATAAATATTTTTGATACTTTTTATATCATTTATTTTCTAAAGAATATTATAAAAAAACGTATAATTTTCTTTTTACTAAATAACATCCCTTCGAATTATTGTTTCTACGAATTGTTTTATCGCCACAGCCACTTAAACTGACGGGATGGAAAAACGTTGTTACTTGATTGAATCGCAGAAATAGTTAAAACAATCGTTCAACAAGCGAAAGATTCAAGTTCGAACCGTGGTCTCGTAATCCGATCAGCCGACCTGTTTTCTCTCTACATGTGCAAACATTGTCAAGATTTGTAGCGACGGCCATTATAGTGAATTCGAATGGAAACACGCGTAACCCATGTATATCCGCGTTTTTTGTAAAAATAAAAGAAAGGTAGACACGATAAATTGTACTTTCCATTTTTTCAATATTTTTCGTCATATCATTTTCCACGATAATTGTTATAGAGATTTCTAATTTCTCCAATTATCCCTTCTACCATTAGCGATATCCAATATATTTATAATTACTCGACTTTCATATCGTGATTTTATCAGATTGATTTTATTAAAACATTTAATATTTCAAGATAGATCCAATTATAATGCAATTTAAACTCTTCAACTCATCCTACGACTCTCTCCTCTAAGAAAAGAATTTATCCTGATGAATTCTAATATATCCAAAGCCTAAGTAAGCCTAATTCCTAATTTGGAATTTATAAAACAAGCCGGTACACACGTAGATATACACGCGCATAATTACGTTATCCGCGAGCTGAGATCCTGGCTTGTTTTGAATTCATGGGATATACTGCGTATCCCAGGTCCCCTTTACGTCGCAAAGCTTTTCCCATTACGTGTGTACTTGTCACGAAAAGACCTCTCTCCCCTCTTCCCTTGCCACAATCCTCGAGTTACAGGAGATTTATTCGAATCAAGATACTACCATCCGCGTGATTGCGAAGCTTACCTCGTTGGAAGACGTATATTTCCACCGCGAAGGAAAAGAAGAGGAAACACGTTGGAATTTCGTAGGTGGATGGAGAGGAATCTTTCGTTTGATGGTTCGAAAAGCGAACTCGCTCTTCGTCTCTCGTATTGTCCGTGAATCGACGTTTTTACGAACGTTTCTGGCATTGTTGGGTGGACATTTTATGGTAGAAGATCATTTAGATCATGTATTCGTTACATTAATTGTTTGCGTTTGATGGAAAATAGTTGATTATAATGTTCATCGTCAGGACAAGTGTTAAGGTCGATCTGACAGGTATTGCGTGCAAACAGTCTGATAATTCTGTGTGGCATTGTCTATCAGCAGTCGTCTGATTATCTATCCGATAATTTCGTGTGTAGACACGACGTAGACAAAATTCGAGAATTGTTTCGAGATTTTATCTTCTATCTGTGAATTGGACATTATCAGAAAGATTATCCTCGAGATATTGTCTGCTGATGATTGATTATTCGAAATGAAAAGATATAGATAAAGAGAAGTTTATATTTGAGAAGGAATTTTTCGATGAAATGAAGTTGTTAGAAACGATTGTTATTATTATTATTATTTCGAAGAATAAAATTGGTTTCTTTATAAACAAATTGATTTAGATAATTTTAATTGGAAAAGCTATCGGATTAATTGGATTCATTCAACCTTTTAATATCGTATTATAATAGATAAATGTTATTTTTTAATGAACGATTAATTAAAGCACGCTGTTACGATGAAGCAAAGGAAGAAGAAGAAGAAGAAGATAAAAGTAGAATAAGAAAAGGAATATAATTCGAGTCACGTAATGATAATAAAGAACTTCACTTTTTAACTCTGATAGAAATGATAAAAGTAAAACAGTTTCTTTAAATATTCCATCGTTAAAGTAACAAAATTATACAAAATATCTCAATAATAATACGTACACGTATAAACAAATACGTTAAAATATAAATCATATTTCTCTGTCCAATTCCATGGCAAAATTTATTTAGTTTTCATTGAAAAATTTCCAACCACCTTATAAAATCTGATTAACTTTCAAAGTGATTTCGTTTCTTGGATAAAACTTTCCTTCGTCGAGGGAAAGTTGCGTTGAATATCGCAAAATGGTGAGCACTTCAAATCGCATGGTTCACGCGCTTCACATTTCATCGTGATGCTGCAAATACGTTCGAGGATATCGAACGATACTCCCTCTATAATAGAAATATAATATTTCACAGTAACAGGCTCTCTCTCTCTTTCTCTCTCTTTTTCTCTCTTTAATACAGGCATACCGTGTTTAAACATTTGTAAGGCTGACTTTATGTACACGTACTGCAGGCTTCCACCCTGAGTTGTCGAGTAAATAGTCCGAATAGGATCTACCTTGGTAAATATGTCTCCCGATACGTCATGGAGCTTCCACGTTATATAGCGTCATTTATAACATAGCCAGGACGGTTATGGCACGAGGCAGTTATAATAAATAATATGCAGTTTGAGAAATCTTGTCGAGGATTCGGGGTGGCAAGTAAAAACGACTGCTCTCCTTGCATCGATGTTCCTCGAGTGAGCCTAGTGTCTTGACAGTCGTGTAATTCAGTAAGCTAGGATTTTTGCTTACTGTCAATGACTCAGTTCATGATCGAATAATTAAAATATTATATTCTTTTAATTATAATATTTTGAGTTGTGTATATAAGATGTTGCTAAAGAAAGATTCTTTGGAGGATTGATTCTAGAATCTTAAAATAGTTGGTAAATATAAAAATATTGGTTCAGATTTATTTATTATTTATGAAAGTGAAATGATTTATCTCTATTTTTATATCTTTGTAATATAAAGTATGTAATGTAATCATTCTTCGTCAATGTCTATCCAAGTTATAGGATCATTTCAAAATGATAATATTTGTTATTAAAATATATCATATAAAAGATACGTAACAAATTTATTATTGAATCCATAAAAGAAATTTCTGTAATAAGTGTTAATTAAACATTCACAAAAAGAATTTACTTTCACGACACATCTCATTAAAATTTCCAAGCTCGTAAACAATATTTTCGTTCAAAGTAAATTACATTGAATTTCAATCCATTTCGTTGACTCCGCAAGAACTCCTCATATTTCTCATCAACTGTAGAGATAAAGTCGATACAGGGAGACACACTTTTGATGTTTCAAGAAATATGAAAATCGATGCACACATCGTTATTCCCAGATATAAAAACAACAAAGAAACGTGCACTTTGTGTAAAGATACGAGCGATCAAATATTATTTCGCTCTCCAGGAGGAAATCCTTTTCCTCCGTCCAAAAGGGGAGGTTTTGTTCTTTTTCGAAAATGAATAAATCACGGGAGGAAACAATCGTCGGTTATTTTTTTCGAAACGTTGGGGGACCCGTCACGCGTCGGACGGCTATTAAACGTATAAAATTACAAGAAAAACGGACACGTCACGTCGCTGAACAAACGATCGCATCCATTATCGTCATAAACCCGCGCCAGCCATTGCGTCCGCTATCGCGTATTAAACGTAACCCGTCGCTTATATCCAGGATATCCATTCCCAACGGGCCGGGTTTACTTTCAATTCTCAGGTGCTCGATTAATTTTCGTATCGATGCGGCTCGTCTTCGCCTACCACGTTATACATCCACCAGAATTTTCATTCCGCCCCCTGGGAATATAGCCCGGGGCAGTGAAGAATCTGTACAGCGATGAATCCCGTGAAATCTATACACTTTGATTTTGAGAATCGATATTACATCGTGGAAAGAGGGGATGGAGAGAAGATCTTGAATAACGCGATACGTCTTGAGTGAGTCTTTGATAATTTATATGTAAAATAATCTTAAAGGATGAGGGAAGAGGATTCCGTTTAAAATTAGTAGGGATGAGGAATGTCGGTCAAATCGCCTGAGAGATGAATTACTTCAAAATTCTTGCAATTTGATATCGCTTTTTGTACGTGGAATTAAGTAGAAAATATTTGATATTTGTTATTATTATTATATTTACAAGTTTAGCTACAAAAGATTTGGAGATAATTTATAATTACGTTACTGTTTGTTAGAAAGATCCAGAATGTGATTCATTAGTTGGAAGATATGTATGAAAAAATGTGTCTCTTAAATCAATGACGACATCTGGTGAGTTAAATATAAACTAAATGTCTTAGGATTCAATGAATATTCTAAATCTTTTGATATAAAGCAATATTTTAAGCCATTTTTTACTTCCCAGATAATTAATTTTGTAATAAAAATATTATTAATTTTTAATAATATTATCTGTTATTATTGTTGCTATAATATATATTATATTTTCAGTCGATATAATAAATATACGTCAGTATAGTCACAAGATAATCTCTTGTGCTAGATGATATAAGAAATATGAAAGACAGTTTTCTTTTGAAAGAGATTTGCAGGAAACTGAACATTTTTGAGACGTCCGAGTTACTTGAGCGTGAAACAAACGAACACCGGAAACGCATGATGGCCAAGATGGATAGACCGAAATACAATTGTCTGTACTTATTGGCTAGACCAAAAGGAGATAATTTTTCACAGGGACAATGTGCATTCGACAATGCTCGAGGCTCGACGAAGGAAGCGGTTTATCGACTATGGAATTCGAGGCTTGGAGTGGCCAACAAGAAGCCCTGACCCGAATTTCGCTCGAAAATCTATGGGCCATTATCGCGCGGAGAGTTTACACGGCAAGGAACTAGCGGAAGCCTTAAAACAAAAAGGAATTGATGCAAGGAACTATAAATTGTTTGGAACAAGAAACAGAATCGTGGAAATAAATTAAACAACAGCGTTTCGAAAAGCGTTGGAAGATTTAAAAGAACAATGGTATACTTTCTATTGTATTTTATTATCATGTATTTTCCTTCACATTAAAAACAGTAGCAAGAAAGTGATTTATAAGTGATAGGGATATGTGATTTCATTGTGAAAAATATATTTGCAATAATTTATTTTATTAATATTTTACGATTTATCTAATTTTTAAGTCTCTCTCTCTCTCTCTCTATATGTATTTCACAAACATTTCATATCTTTTTTTTTTAATTAATTCAAAAGCTCATTATAATTTCAAGTATCTGCGTAAATTTTCATCGTGGCAATAATATTTGAACAATTTCTATATAATTTGATTTTCGAATTTCTCGTATCTTTTATTGCTATTTATTGTTGGAAATTCAATAACATTTAAACAAGAGCCAATACTGGAGGTTACAGATATCAATCGATTTGTTTGTCCTACTTCTTTTACGATATTTCTATATGACCTAAAAATTCTCGAAAATTAAATCAAAATTATTTTTTTCAATTCTAGATATAAAAATGAATTTTGCTCGATTTCTTATCGAACAAATCCTCGACATCTTTCAAGATAAAATCTTCTTCTTCACTGAAAGGAAAAAAATAAAAATAGAAATACGAGAGTAAAATTATCGCTACAGAGCAATAATGTGTAAATTAATTCGTCTTGAAACCGGAACGGCTCATGAATCGATATTTAAA